>NW_026555332.1:48084974-48251411 GCF_029017545.1 Prosopis cineraria
AATAAGCAATTAATGTAGAAATCCGTTAGGCCTAATCATCAAGAAAAATCAAATCGATTCCACTAAAATAGAGACAAACCAAAATTCAAATTCCAGAAAATCTAGGACAAATTAATCTCCAACCAAACTTTACATGGATCATTGATACGAATGACACGACATTGCTCTTCAGAACAAAACTTCGACAAAATTAGAAGCTATAGACCGAAAGATTTCTAGACAAACGAAGAATGCCATCAATCGAAGAGGCTGAAGCCCATATCTGCGTCACAAATGGACGGGGAGGAGTGGACGGGGAGAAAACGAAAATCAATAAACAATTATAAGGATACATATACCAATCAATAAACCAGATTGCAACATATGTACATGCTTCTCCGTTTGGAATCAACAACGGAAAAGCAATCCGTAACATAAAAATTCAGATGTTATATTTGATATTTATATAATCATTACTCAACAACTATTAGAATTAAATTTTGAGAACTTGTCATATGACAATTTAAAAATTACTTTTTCTACACGACCGGTGCTCTGAAAAGTTAAGACGATGAATAGCAAAAATTCATTTCTAGGACAAGGAAGAATATTCGGCAAAAAAACTTACTTCGTCAGATTCCTCTTTCTCCTCCACCTTTTCCTCTTTCTTTGCCTCAGCAGCAGCAGGAGCGGCGGCGGCACCACCAGCCCCAGGGCGCAGCAGCCACTGCAACTGCAGCTCCACCGCCACAAGGTACTGAGGCCAGCTTGTCCCTGCCTCGAGCAACAACCTCCGTTATATCTTTACCCTCCAATTCAGACAAGAGGAACTCAATTCTCTCATCATCCGCTTCTGCTCCAACTGCACATTGAAATTGAATGAGCTCCATGTCGGTAGTGTGTAGAATGTCAATCTAATTTCTCAAGTACTTGAAAATCTGTTTATAAACAATATTTAAGCATATCCAAGAAAATGGCAGTCTTCCACGACATTTAAAACTAGGACGACGTTAAATATGCTTCAAAACTTTTATATTTTTTGTGGACAAAGATCTAAATGTTACTCCAGGAAACTACGTCAAAAATGAGAGTAATAATCAAAGCAAAAGAAAAACAAAATTAGCGCGCTCGTAGTTCGGTTTCATCATCAACAAACCCCAAGATACTATGCAGGCTAAACGATTCTACCAAATAATATCAGTAATAACTTCACAAAGATTCCGCCCCATAGTACAAGTAAACAATTCTCTCTTGCAGCTGATACTCCTATCTTGTCGACAAATAAGAAATAAGGAAAAACAAAAACTCAACGATTCAAATTGAAAAGAATAAGGTACCAGAGCCGAGGATTCTTTTGACATCACCAGCAGAAGGGCTAGTGTTTACCTCCCAACACGGCGAGCAAATACGCAGCGATCACCTTCATATTCTGCCAAATTTATCCGAGCAAGCAATCAACATCAGCAAAACAATTTGCCCAAATTCTTAAGAAAACAGAGGTACCAGATGCCGGCCATCACCTAAGAATATGGAGATCCGGCACAGGGGTGATTACAAGCGAACGAGCGGCGAATTCCGATGCAGACAGGCGAACGAAGAGGAACAAATAGTGCTAGGGTTTCTTTACTTTTGGACACACCCCAATTCTACACCCAACTTCGCAGGCCCAGATGTTAATGGGCCTGGCTGATTGCAAACGTTTTATTTTTTAACGTAGTTCGAATAAAACTGTTAAGTGTTAGTCACGAATTCACAATATTGAAAGATGGCATAAACATGTACTAGCTAGATTCCAAAGATATTTTTCCCATCCTGAAAAGTAGAATCTAATCTGATGATTTAAATATGATCCACGACATGATATTACTACTTTTTTGAAGAAAATCATAATAAAAATTTCCTTTTTGTTGCGAACTATCATCGGATTTTGCTATCTGAAATCCGATTTCAGTGCCGTTCACATATGAAGAGAATCAATCAATGAACAAACAAAAAACAAAAAACAAAAATAGTTTTCCAAATCTGTGTGGATTATATATAATAATAATAATGCCCGGTTAACCGCGGCAGTATGTTCTGATATAAATAAGTTATAGGTAATCATTATGCTCAATTTAATTCATTTTAATGGACCACAAAAAGTGTTCCATATTACAGACACACACGCACACGCACACACATACAAAAGAAAGTGTAACCCCAAGTAGTGAAAAGACAAAAAGTATGTTTTTTTTTCTTAAAAAAAGTGTTTTTTTATTTAGGGTGCACACCTTAAAATTTAAATATTTTGAAAATAATTAAAAAAAAAAAGCCAATACGGTGTTTGAATTGATTATTATTGGACTTGTAACAACGCGGTTAAAATTTCAGCATTCATTAAATCTTATCACTCGAATGTTGTGAAGTAAAGATAATAATAAATTTTTGCCGAAAAGGAAGATAACAATTAAACAGAATTTTCACTAGATTAGTCATTAATTTTCGTGTTTCCTTGTATATGTTCATTACGTCATAATCGGAAAAATTAATTTACCGTAAATGGCAGGCTCAAATGCTTTCCGATATTATCCTAGTCGCTGTCCATCTAAGATTTTTTTATGAAACTATCTAGCCTTTCATAAAGGTGGGATATCATGCTTACCTTTAATTCTTCAGCCAGAAAACATGGAAACATTATCTTCCACGTATTATTTTTAATAAAAAACCTGCGGGTGTGAATCATGCTGGAGGGGGTTGGTTACACTTGGGGCAAGACGTAAATTGTCAGAATAATAATTTTAATCTGGTTTTATAAATTTCGAAGTTGGGTGAATTTTATGAAGACGTGCGACACGTGAGTCTGTGTCTAATAATAAAAGCAACATGCACGGCAGAAATTCGTGTGTCCTTTGCCTTTTTATTATATTATTATTATTATTAAAAGGAGTGGG
The DNA here is from genome assembly GCF_029017545.1 of Prosopis cineraria. Lineage (NCBI taxonomy): Eukaryota > Viridiplantae > Streptophyta > Magnoliopsida > Fabales > Fabaceae > Prosopis > Prosopis cineraria. The sequence goes on from NW_026555332.1 coordinate 48,087,884, forward strand.
GCTTTTGGAGGACTTGACGTTATGGATTCGTCGTTTCTAACGAGTCGCCCATCCCTGAAATAGTTGGTCTCTTAAAGATGAAGCATGTGAGTGCGAGTGAAAATGGAGTACAATTATCAACCTCATGTGAGTTAGAAGGATATTATTATTTAGTCTTCTAGAGGTGAGCATAGTAACGCCGCTAATAAGAAAATGGATCGATGGTGTGTGCTAGATCATAGTCTTTTTCAAGATCTTGTGCATGGGCATGACTCCCACCTTCAAATGAATGGGATAATTATAGTATAGTATCAACTATAAAAAGTTTTTTTTAATCTTCACAATTCTCATCATTCTATCAAAAACACCGCCAAAAAATGTGTATTTGCCGTGGTTAAAAAGAAAAATTATACGATTAGACTTTAAATTAGGCTCAGGTTAAAGTATAGTACAATACAATTTACACATTTAACGGGACATTTATTACATGAGAGTTTTTTTCTTTCTCTGCTTTTATTTTGGGGGGTGGGGGGGACAGCGGGGCAAGTGTTAAAAGGAACCTCGAGAAAGGAGCCACGTTGACATACAAAGGTATGGCGGCGCGTAGATCTAGCTTGTTGTATCCATTCATATTACGATAATCGCTTGCCAAGGGTCCCACCTAATTTAATAACCACGCATCCGTTTTAAATATAAAATATATAATATTTAAAAAAAAATCCTGTATTTTATTACACCCATCTTAAATATAAAAATATTTTTAAATAAAATTATATATATTAATAAATTTTATTAAATATATTTATTATTTTTATTTTTGAAAAATAAAAATATAAACTTGTAAAAAATGTATTATTTAATATATTAAAAAATAATAAAAATTAATTATAAAAAAATAATATTAAAATTAATACATTTAATAAAACCTCAAATGATTTATTTAAAGTGTTTTAAATTTTATAAAAAAATTTTATAATTTAAAATAAAAAAAAATAATATACATGTTATTTTATTAAATATGAAATATATTATTACTCTTAAAATTTTGAGTATGCTTTACACGTTGAAACATGAGATTTTTCAAAAATGTTTTATCTTTAAAAAGCAAAACCCAACTGGGCGGGAAGGTCCACTCATCCTCAATGGACATCTCGGGGGAAAAAAAAAATCGGTATTTGAGTAAAGCTGTTGGAGATACACAGATACTCATGTCATGACGCGACATCTCCCAAAAATAATTAATGATGAGCCTTTAAGCAATACGCTTAATAGAAATTAACAAAACTAAGCTCAAAACTTTTAAACGTAATAATAATCTCAGATAATAATGTGATGCTTCTCTTGTTTTATTTATAAATTATTTTTAATATATTTTATCAATATCAATAAAAATTTAAAAATTTATTAATTATGTCCTAAAATTTAATAAATTTTTAACTTTATTCATATTAAATATAATATTTTATTAATATATTTTGTCTCTCTAACGTTTAATGAAGGATAAAAAAATTTATAATAAAAATTTAATAATATGACTTATAAATAGAATCAAATAAATTATTTTCTCTCTACCCTGTAGATTGGATCAAAGGGAGCATTTCATAAATTTTTGAACACAATTACACATTAATATTATGGCCTTGAACGCGGGAAGGTTTTGATGAGTTTGAATTATAATATATAAAAGAAAGACTATGCATAATCGTCCAGATATACATAACAAATAAAAAAGCATGTGTGTGGACTTATAAAAATTCAGATTCAGAATTAAATAATAGAAGAATCGTATAAAAACAAAAACGAAAGAGAAATTTGTCCAAAAACAAATTTACAAAGAAGTATAGACTGTATACACGCAGACATTTGCGTGAAGATAAAATTAAAATTAAACCAATTTTATACGGGGAGTTTGGAAGAAAACTGACGGTCAAGATGAAAAAAGTAACACATGGCAAATGTCTTTATATTTAAAAAAAATTACAAACAGGTTTCACATAAAACAAGAAACTATTACAATGTTTGCTAATAACTAAAATTCAATTCTTAATAAGTCTTTGTGATGATTACTTTTTTTTATGAAATTTTAACATAATTTGTTCTTATATTTCTGGGACCGTATACGACATATGTCTTCATAATGCTCTAAAATAGGACAAGGTTCATACACATGTCACTCACCACGATCATTAAGTAACGAGTGGCAGGCAAAGCTGCTTTGTGCTAAGGGATTCACCCATGGAGAAAATGGGACACACAGTGGCAGATTGCAAAGTGGTGATAGAGGGCTCCCTTGCAGCCTCGCTCGAAGTTATGCTTGCGTGTGCGCGCGTTTCTTTTTTTTTTTTTTGGGCAGTTGACCCAAAAAAAAAAAAAGCATTCTTTTGCCACATGGAACAGGCATCACACGTCCTCGATCGGCATGTCAAAATTGTTGGGGGAAAAAACTTAAAAAGTTCCTTGAAAATAAGAAATTGAAAATAATAAGCCCGGATAAAACACTGCCTCGTGCAGGCATGTCATGTCATACAAGTTATTTATGTATTTTTTTAAAAAAAAATTCTGAAACAAAACAAACGTATAGAGCCTATTTATTTAAGACTTAAGAATAAATATTTTTTAGATAGTTTATATATTTTATAATAAGAGATTTATTTGTAGATATTTTATAAAAAATGAAATTATTTTACATTTGATTAAAATAATAAAAAGCGATTATTATTTAGCGACTTTAAGATTTTACAATCGATATTGATCTTCATGCATCTTCATTCATAAAATTTAGAATAAGATACAGTGACATTCTTTCTATTTTGTTAAAGTTACAGAGATTTCTCACTTTAATTCAGTTTTTAATACTATTATGAATATGAAGATTCCATTGAAGATTTTAAAATACTTAATTTTTTATTTGTAATTATGTCAAAAGTGTTAAAATTATAAATTTTCCCTTATCATCTACTAATTAATTGTTGATCTTCCCTTCCAATGTACAAAACTTTTGATAATCAGGCCTGTTAATATTTAAATAAATAATTGAGTAATTTATCAAATTAAATCCCTAATTCATTTTGCAAACTGTTTTAGACCAGGCGACACATGGTGCGTTTTTCGCCAGCAGAAGCAACACAATTTTATTTTGAAATTGTAAGTACCGCGTGGTAGTCGTTAAAAAGTCGACGATGTCACTGCCCTTGACTATGTTAATTAATTAATTAATAATTGTCGGTGGGAATATTATATCGCGTTTTTAGTGGAAAAAAATCACTGCCCTCGACTATGTAACTTTGAACATGGAGGAGGAGGCAAGAGGGTGGGGATGAGTAAGTACGTCGTGAACAATAATGACAAGCTGGGAAGAAACGCACAACAAAATTGACTACCAGTCCACTGCATGCACATGCGTGCATCTCTTTGCTTACGGACCTCCTCTCTCAACATTCAAACTCAACCCATTATTTCCATTTTAGCTGGCCCCATGCCTATCTGCTACTTCTCACCTTTTCCAACTGGTGTAGCCTTTTAGATTAAATGCTTTGATGCATGTAATAAAAAAGATTGTCTTGAATTAGCATATCTGATATCTCATTGGCAGTGAAAAGAACACTCTAGAGTTGGCCCACGTCTATAAAAATATTAATTACATATTTTATTTAACTTTTTTGCTTTGTTTTGATTACATATGCCCTCGGCTTCTTCCTTTAATGTGACCGGTGCAATCACCAGTGAATCTCTAATCTCCAAATGCACTACACTGTGTTTGGATTAATATAAATTTAAACTTAAATATTTGAATTTAGTTTAAATTTCTTATTTAAATATATAAAAAATTTAAATTTGAACTTGATTTAAATATAAATTTATTTTTTATTATAGATCCTCTATAATTGCAAATTCATTATATACCTTAATATTTTAAGATTTTAATCATTTTAAACATCTCATTTTCTTCTCTTCTTGTTTTCATTATTGATACTTCAGTGACTTTTTTATTTTTTTTATCTCTTATTCTTATCTCTTATCTATCAAAAAATAGAGATAAACTCATCATTTTTAATTTTTTATTTTCATCTCAGATCTTCACTCATATGTCTTCTTCCTTTGAAATTTTGTAAACTATCCAAATAAATAATTTTAAATATATGAATTTTTCATTTCAAATTTAAAATTTAAATTCAAATTCACCGATCCAAACAATATCTTAATTTGTTTGAAAAAAATCCTAACATGTAAGACTACTTTTAAGAAGAATTCTCTTATATATGAGCCATGTCTTAAAAGTAATTTGTTATCAGTAGTATATACTCCCTCGGGTCTAAATTATAAAGTATTTTTTTTTTAACTTATCTTGGTTCAAAATATAAGACATTCGGTAAGTTTTAAATTATTTCCAACTTACCCTTGTATTTATTAACTTGTTTTGTTGTGTAACCTTATTAGTATTTATTATATTTTTCTCACTCTTTGCAATAACTAAAACTTTATTAGTTTATAAAAAGGTTCACATTTTCTCATGTTATAATAGTTCATTAAAAATATTATTTCTCTCATTTAATTTATTATAGACAACTAGGGAAAAGGGTAAAAAAAAATTTATGATGTTTATAACTAAAAACAAAAAAATAAATTTATTGATATTTAAATTATAATTAAAAATTTTTATATTTTAGATCGGAGGGAATATGTCAATTCGCACAAGTTTTTAGAGCATTAATGTCATCCCCTGCTAAATATACTTCTAATAGATTTTCAAAGCAATTCCTTAATTTTGAGAAGCATGAATAAATCTAAAAACTCACTCAGTTTTAAGATCACTTTAATAAAGCAGCTATAGCTTTATTTCTTTTATTTGAGTGAAGTAACTGGAATTTAAAATCAAGAGAACGATATTATTATCTGAGATTTATCCTTTCCATCCTAGCTTGTTCAAGGAGTTGCCATCTTACATTACCCTAATCAATATTAATTATGGAGTGATATTTGTATTTGTACATATATACAAAGTGAATCACGAATTAACGGGGATGGGCCAGTGCAATAGGAGCTGGCAGGGTTTGGTAATAAGTAGTCCAGGAATGGCCAATAGGACAATGAATGAAAAAGAGTGACGCAATGTGACGATTAAGATGGGCAACGGGCACTGGGCACTGGTAGGGCTTGAGCCATTTTGGGAATGAAAGGGCGAGGCGTGAGCGTATGGAGATAGAGTGAGAGGCAAATCAGAGTCAGAGTGGTGGAAATCGAAGTTGGTTCCAAGAATGTCAAATGCAGAATCCACATACTACATATAACAAAAGTGTCAAATGCCACCCGTACTGAGCACGAATGCAGCGTGTTAACTTAATGGGGTGATTAGCGTTGAAACTTAAAACCTTGAAGGATACTCACGGTACAAAAACAGAGAGACTGCCTGCAGGTTAGTAAGGCTTGGGTTTGAATGGCCGCTATTTTAACTTTATTTTTATAAAGATTTGAGTTTAAAAAAATAATATTTTTTAAAAAAATTAAGTTTTTAAGCCCTACTCTGATAGATTCTAAAAAAATGAGTTCGAGCTTGAGCAGCCTTGTAGGCACATTTTTTATTTTTCCCTTAAAAAATAAAATATTTTTAATTTTAATTTGAATTTAAACTTTAGAATATATGTTAATACTTTAAAATTAAAATTTTTATTATTATTTTTAATTTTTAAACATTACAATTGTATTTTTCAAAATATATGAAATATAATAATTAAAAATTTTTAATTTTAAAACTTTAAAAAAAAAAAAAATAATAATAAGAACTTAAGAGTCTGACCCTAAATATGTATTGATTTCATATTTTAAAAGTCAATTAGCAATAACGAACTTGTAAATAAATAAAATAAATATAAAATTCAACCAAACAAATTTATTTTGATTATTATCAAATCATCTTCTCATTAGGTGTGCTATCTTTGTCATTAAAAAAGAAAATTTGAATATAAACTTATATTTTTTCTTAATGAATTTATATTTATGATTTCAATCAATAAATTATGAGATTAATAAATAATATATATTTAAAATATTTTTATAAAAAATAATAAATCATCTTAAAAACTATAATAAAAATTTTATTTGTAAATTATAAAAAAAATTTACACTATATTTTAAATATAAAGAATATATTTGAGAGTCATAAATTATATTTTAAAAAATATTACTATTATTGTAAATTTTAAAAAAATATAATATGATTAAAAAATAAAAATAATTTTTTAAAAATATGCTAGCTCGTAGGCCAGCCTGTTTAGCCTATGATTTAACCCATTTTTAACTCGTTAATTTTATGGGTGGGTTTAGTCAGCCTGCTTTTAAAAAATGATCAATTTTTTCAACTCAACTCATCAAATTTTGCAGGTTAAACAAGGAAACCTGATGATTCAACCCATTTTTTTGATTCTATCTTGAACTTTTTATTAAAGGCTGAACTATAAAAATAAAATATTAAAAAAAATTAAATTTAAAAACTCGAATCTTTAAAAATTGAACTCATATAAATTGAACCCGCCCGTTTTCAATTCTATTGCAGGTAGAGGGAAGTTGTTAATTTTGAAGAAATAAAGAACGGAGGGGTTAGCCAGAGTGGTAGGTGGACTTAGGCCGACATATCAGGGCCACGCATGCAGCAGCTCTCTCCTATCTGATGCCTTGCTAATTGCTCTGCCTGTGCTATTTATTACTCACGCAGTTAAAAAAATATTAAAAGAGTTTGATATTTAAAAATATAAAATATTTTTAATTTTTTAAAAATATAGTAATAATAATTATTTTTAAAAATACCCTATTAAATTAATTATTTTATAATTACTGTATGGTATTTAATATAAATAAATATAAAAAATTAAATTAATTTAAAAATAAATAATTATTTTATTGAGAATGAGATTTGATTAAAAATATTTTATATTTTTTAACGGAGAATTTTGCACGATTTGTTTATGTACACTTTTCCTTTTTAAACTACATATTTACTTGCTTATCAGCATTACTATGCAGTATTTTTTGCACGTAATTTACTTCACGCGATTTTTTTTCTTAATACACGACCGCGCGTCACCCTGTGCAAGGAAGCAATTAGTTCAACTCATACCAAAGTTTAAAAAGTCCCCATAACCTATAGGTCGGGCAATCAAAGATCGTGATATCAAGATTCTTGTGCGGAATCTGATGACTTAGTATGCATGTTTACTTCCTTTTTAAAAAGTGTGGTCGAAAGTTATAGTCTAATCTCACCTGAAAGACCTTAACCCTCTTGCTAATAATGTGGAGAGGATGAGTTTGGAAAAAATTAAATTAAAAACTCATTCTAGGTAAGGTTGAGAGTGCATTATGTACTATTTGCTGAGATCAAAGAGAGACTATCAACCCATTAATCCTGCCTTGTAAATGATTTTTCTCAAGTTCACTTCTATTTAAATTCATGTTTTATTGAAAAAATAGCCAAGTGAAAAATAAAGAAAAAATATATATTTTAGTTCCCAAACTTTGTCTCAATTATTAATCCCTGGGCTTTAACTCATGTTAACTCAATCTCTTTAGTGTTTTGATTCAAAATAATTCAGTTCTTATAATTTTTTGATTTAATACAATTAAGTATTATAGTTTTTTGATTCAATACAATTTAGTCCCTATAATTCTTCAATTCAATAATTTACAATGACTGAGTTTTATTGAGTATAAATTCAAGGATTAAATCAGAGAAATTAAAAGTTTAGAGACTGAAATTCTATTATTTCAAAAATAACATGTCAATAAATATTAACAAAATTAATTAATGCTTCTTGCCGCCTGGAGAAATACCGATTGCTGTACATCTCTCAGCTCACGTCGTCTGCACACAAAATCTCACCAAAATCCGAGAGAAATTCATTCAATTCCAAACCAAGATTTAGCAACTTCAACTTTTCCTATTACACTTTGGTTGATTAAAGTGAAAATATTTTAATATAATAAACCAAGTGTAAATTTGATAATATAGCAGTACATATATATTGCAATGAATTTATTGTGCTCCCTCTTATAAAAAATATAAAACATTTGAAATTGAATCTTACATTCTAATAAAGTAATTACTTATCTTTAAATTAATATCATCTTTTCATATTTAATAGAACATTTTACTTTAAAATAAATATAAAGTGATTTATTTATTAAGAATACTTTTAAAAAATACATAATGATTATATTTTAAAATACTAAAAATATTTTACATTTTTTAATATTCAACTCTTAAAAAAAAATACTTTACATTTTTTAATGAAAAAAATATCTTTTAATCTGCCGTGCGCCAATTTTTTTTTTTTTTTAACTTGCTTTTTGAAATGAAGGGGCTAACACGATCACGTGTGGGAAGGGAATGATCCTCCGACTTGGCTTAGTTTACTCACTGTTCTTAATTACAAGTCACAATGTGTTTCCCACTCGCATAATTAGACAATTAAGACATCTCTCTCACCCTCCCTCTACTCCGTTTCTTCCCACGCGCGCCGCTTCTGCACATCCAGACGGCCTTATTATCCAGAAAGAACTATTGTCGTTTCCCTCAAAATACACAAGTACATAAATTCAAACAATTTTTATACACTAAACAAACATGTTACAAATCGAACAACTTTTGTTTTCCCTTTCATGCGACTTTTCGCAAAATTGCAAGTGACTCTCGTTCTCTCTCCAAAAAAAAAAAAAAACAATCTTGATCGCCAGTCTACCGCTTCACTAGCTTCGATTTTGTGGCGTTAGATACATTTCAGGGTCAGAAGAGTTATGAGTAGGTGAAGAATATATATATATATATATATATATATATGAGCCGACAGAGACAATGGACATTTCTTTCATGCATTTTTTCCCAGTGTTTTTTATTGTAATTTTTCTTGAATGGATCATATCACAACCACAAATAACATAGCTTGTCGACAATATAAGTAGATGACCTCGTGTTGTCTGTTTTAATCTGTTGGCTTGTGCATCTTTGGCATCTGCGAGATAATTAAAATTATATTATATTCGACAGCAAATACAATATTTTTTTTTATTATTCCGGAATATAATCGTACCCAACCCATGATACTTGTCTGTTAGGAATGTTTTATTTTGTTCAAGCTATTTGGAATCAAATTAGTTCGATGCGCTGCATGAATTGTTGCTTTCGTTTATAGTAGTGCGTATACAAACACGATGTAACGGTTAAGAAAGGGGTGGAAATTGGAATCAAAGTCATGTTGAAATAAAATTTAATACCTGGGCTACTGCACATGTAAATGTAAAAATTATTGTATGTATGGTTAATATCTAATTAATCCTTAGTAAAGTAGTCTTTTTTGGAAGAAAAGTTTTATGTTTTGTTTGGATGGAGGAAAATATGAGATGAAAATAAGGAGAAAAAGTTTCTAAAAATAATAAAATTTTTAATATTTTTAGGAGTTTCTTCCCTGATTTCCTTTCCTCCATATTTTTCTCCCCAGATAAAAAATTAAAATTTTAAATATATATTATATTTGTCGTGAAATAAAAATCGAAGTAATGTTTTATGAGAAGTCGAATTGTAAATATAACAAGTTTAATTCTACAAATAAAAATCGTGGACTTGTGGTCCTTGAATTAGGGGTGACCAAAAAATCACTCTTTACGGATAATTGGGTGATGAAATACTCTCAAGACATTTGCAAATTTAAAAGATCTCAGTACCAGCCCATCGATATATAACTCAATAAATTTATCTTTAACAGTTTGCTGGATTATAAATTCAAGTATGCTTTCACATTCAACCTTACATACTTATTATTATTTTGAATTGATACGAGATTCCATTCAAATTTATGAATTTATGAATTTGATAATATCCATCCACTCCATAGCTGGAGGATGAATTTAATTGGGCAGGAACAAACCAGTTTCAACGTTCAATCAGTCATTGCTGCACACGTGATTGTAAGTATTATGATCTAGTATTAATTTCACGAAATATTCGATGCCACCACCTGGATAGTCTGCTTCCATGCTACGTCTTTTTAAAAATAACAATTATTATGCTATATGTTGATCACATTAACACTGTCGTTGTGATGATGAGGGTTATTAAATAATAGATATTTTTATTTAAATAACGGGCAGTTTGCTATAAAATAAGAAATAAATAGCTTCGTTTTCCCAAGAATGTTGCTTCACAAACCAAGACCTAACAAAAAATAAATACTCCATGGGATCACAATACATTATTAGCAATATATTAGTAACTACTAACTATTTTACTGTTCTAAAGGAATTAGAAAAGTCCTTAATCTCTTAAAAATTTATATATTTTTTCAATTTCTTAATAATAACAATTAAAATTCAATTGCATTATTTTTTTAAAAAAGATAATAAGTAAAGTAAGGGTATAGTTAAAAAAATAATTATAAAAATTATTTAATCTTTTATATTTTAAACCAAGTATGATTTTTAAAAGATATCATATATTGTAGTTTAGAAGAAGTATATGTAATATGTGAAAAGGCATTAAAAAAATTACACACAGCTTAGTTAAATGTGCAAACAAAATGGAAAAATAAAGAACTATAAAGAGTCTAAAAAAATACATTACAAATAATGTGATATCTTGTAATTTTTATATGTTGTATTAATTTCAATGAATCTCTCTACCTGAAAGAATGGCATTGTTGATATCACAATTTGTTTTTCTCAAGATAAAGTACTCTTATCCTCGAATTGTTATCTTTCACAGAAATTATTAAATAAAACAATAATATGTTTTTAGAAAATTAGATGTAGATCAGAGTCTAAAAAGTAAAAAGGTAATTGTATATTAAATATTTATTTCTCATAATTTTAATAAACTTCAATTTTTGTCTATAATATTCTCCCCATCATTTTGCAATGGAGTTGACTCATGGAGAAGGTGGCTGTTACGGGACAAAGTGGGTGGCTATGGCTAGCAGACGCCGCGGTGCAGCGCGTAGCAGAATCCAGCAGCTATTAAACAGTAAGGAAATTTAACCAAGTCCTAAAAAAAAAAAAAAAAAGCGGAAAATAACAATTTGTTTTTTTTGGCCTGAAGAAAGCAACATGTTGGTTTCCCGGTGAAGGACTGAAGGTGTGATGGTATTAGGCGGCGCACACAAAAATATATAGTATATATGCGCAAAGCATCGCTTATTCCAAAAAGCAGCAAAAGCCGGTCTCTGACCCTCCCAATCCAAGCGCTCGCTCCCTTGCATGCGCATAAATTCCACAAATAGAGATATCCCTCTCGGAGTTCGCTGTCTCCGTCGGCCCAAAAAAAAAAAAAAGTTGCAGTCTCCGGTCTTGGTTTCTTCGGGGAAACCAGAAGTTGCTTCTTTGACCCAGTCCCTCATGGAAGTTCAAACCCACACCGTGTCCGGTTTTGACCTTCAGTCTAAGTCGCCATTCTCGTACTCCCTCAACTCCATGGGCTTACCCACTCCCGACATTCATGCCGACGAACTCAAGCCCTCCGATATTCCCGATTCTTCATGTCCGATCCGTCCGCTAACTGATAACTCTGAGCTTAAAGCCTCCCCTGTGGTTTCTCCGGCGCTGGATGATCTTAAACCCGACCGCTCTGAAATGCCTTTCGCCCCCAATGGCGGGAAGGCTTCGCCGGTGCCTGACGGGAGAACAACGGCCCCTGACGGCGAAGATGGTGTGGGTTTGGGAACTGGACCCACTCAGCTGTCGGTGTCGCCAAATGCGCCGGCGGGCGCGTGTCCCCAGACTAGTGCTGTGGTGAAGTTGCAGAAGGTGTACAGGAGTTACCGCACCCGGCGAAGGCTGGCGGATTCTGCTGTTGTTGCTGAGGAATTATGGTGGGTGCCGGGAGATTATTTTCCTTGCGCTTTCTCTGTCTTCCTTATTTTATCATGTAGAAAGTTAAAACCGAGCTTATTATGATGAAGGTGGCAAGCGATAGACTTTGTTAGGCTCAATCGCAGCACGATTTCATTCTTCAGTTTACCTGAAACTGCTGCAGCACGGTGGAGTCGGGTTAGATTGAATGCTGCCAGGGTATCGTTGGAATCCTTCCTCTGCAACCTCTGGTTTTAGTCTGCTATTTGTGGTTGCTAGGGCCTGTAGGGTCGTTTTTGGTGATATGCTTGATTAGAATCAATAAAAAAACGACCTGAGTTTGAGTCGGTTCGATTTTGGACTGTTTGACCAGGTGGGCAAGGGTTTGTACAAAGACGCTAAAGCACAGAAGTTGGCCTTTCAGCATTGGATTGAAGCTGTAAGTACTGCTCCTTATCCCTTCAGTATTTTCTCCCAGTTAGTTCTTTCTTTTGGGATGCTTGAACCCCTGATTCTCATTTTTAGTGGTATTGTACTTTTTATTGTAGATTGATCCACGCCATCGGTATGGGCATAACTTACACAAGTATTATGACGAATGGTGTAAAACTGATGCTGGTCAGCCATTCTTTTATTGGTGAGACTAATTTGCTCTTCTTTTTCCCTGGAGGATGACTGAGGCTCGATGAGACAACATAATTAGTGCTGAATTTTTCTCTTAGACGTTCCAGTGGAAATAACAGAGGCTGTTGACTTGGCATCCTGTTACCTACTCATGGAAATATTTTTCTTTTTTCTTTCTAAAAAAAAAAAAAGGATTGTTGATTTACAAATTGATTTCGTCTGGGATTGGAAGGTGAAGATTGGGTTTATCCTTCCTGTATTACGCGGCTTGTTTTAAAGGAAGTTTTAGCTTGTTCTATTAGTTAGTGGGGGCAGAACTGATTCAAAAGTTCAAGTTTTGCCAACGTTCTGCAGGTTGGATGTTGGAGCAGGGAAGAATTTTGATCACCCGGAGTGTCCCCGATCAAAGCTTCGAAAGCAATGCATTAAGTACCTTGGACCTGTATGTGCTTCTCTGGACTGAGCTGGTTTTCCTTTTCTTGTAATTCTGACCGATTTAATTGCTTGTCTTGAGTGTCACTGCATTGCTCCGAAGGTTCTGGCCGTTCATGCTCTCTTGACATGACCCCTTTTTTTGGCTCTTTCACATTGTTTCTTCAGCGAGAAAGAAAACATTACGAATACACTGTGGAGGAGGGCAAGATCGTCCACAAGCAATCTGGAGATCTCCTTCATACAAAAAAAGATTCTGAAAGTGCCAAGTGGATATTCGTAATGAGCACCGCTAAGAAACTCTATGCAGGCGAGGTAACAGTTCAAGCTCAGCCATCTTTTCCAGTTTCCTATATTCTTCGGCAGACGTCTTTCCAGAACCACTAATACATTTTGATATCGTTCCAGAAAAAGAAAGGATTATTCCACCATTCTAGTTTCCTTGCTGGAGGAGCTACGTTAGCTGCTGGTAGGCTAGTTGCTGAGCATGGTATTCTCAAGGTAGAATAATAATAATAATAATAATATTCTTGTTCTATTAAACTGTTGTTCTAATGGAACCAGCCGTACGATGTCCTTGATTCCACTTTGTTGTGCCAAAACATGACATTTGATTCTCAACGGCTTTCCCTTTTGCAGTCCATCTCTCCTTATAGCGGACATTACCGGCCAACAGATGACACTCTTGACAGTTTCCAATCGTATCTCAAGGAAAAAGGCGTTAAGCTTGATGAAGTTGAGGTGAGTGATTAGGATAAGGATCGTTTACTTTATGTACTACTTAATCCTAGTTTCATATGTTAGTAAAATCTTGGTTGTAGGGCGCAATCCTCTGATTAGGATATGGACAGGGTTGGCCCCTGCAGTGAACTTCGTTATTCTGCATGCACATACATTTTATATTTGATTATTAATTGGCCTTGATCCATGGTTTCAGATACACAAGGCAAGTGAAGACTCTGATATGTACGAGGATGGGAAGCTTATTGAAGGAGTAACATCTGAAGCATCAAGCACTGCTGAAACACCGGAGACCGAAATTTCCGAGGAAGCCGAGCAAGGAAAGGAAGAGGCACGACCTCAATCTGGAGGTAGTTATCAAAGGACCCTGTCTGGTGGCCTTCAGAGCCCAAGAGCCGAAGTGCCCGAGATAGCTATATTGCAAAGAATCAATTCCAAGAAAGCTGCAAAGTCCTACCAGTTGGGGCACCAAGTTTCTCTCAAATGGTCAACGGGAGCTGGGCCCAGGATTGGTTGCGTGGCGGATTATCCTATGGAGCTCAGAGTTCAGGCCTTGGAGATGCTCAACCTTTCTCCCAAATGTCCACCCACCCCTTCGTCTTGCCGGCGTATTGGAGCGCTTCTATCACCGCCACCTTGTCCCACGCCTCGCAGCACTAGAGGCAGCGATGATGCGACTTGTGGCGTTGGAGCCACCACTAAAGAGTGAAAAGACCTCAGTCACGCTTCTTCTTAGCCTAATAACTAATAAGTGCTTTAGGTTCACTGCTGTGGGGCTGTGGTAGGCAGGTGCTTTATAAATGTAGCAGATATATATGTCCTTGAATGCCACCTCAACTTTTAATGACTTTGTAGCCTTGTTCAGTTGTTGTTATCTTCTCTGTCGACGCTTGCCTCCACTAAAGGCAATGCAAGAAGGTATTAAATGTGATCACCAACCAGCAAGGGAATGTGGATGGAGCGAGATTGTGTTGGTGCTCACTGAGTTACTGTACTCGAGCTATGACCGGGATGGTGTAAAATCCACTACTAGGTCTCGTACACATTGCCGGGTTGAGAATACTAATACGGAAAATTACAGTTGAGAATTGTGCACAAACAACCATGCTAGAACTTAAACTCAAGCGACAGGGAGCGCAAAAGGCCATGTGTACTGGTTTCTTATTTTTGTGATTCTCACAAAAAAAAAAAAAAATCTGTTTTACGTGATGTTTCCTTTTTGAGATTGGGGTTTGAAACACGGAAGACTGCCTCACAATTATTGGATATAGCCATATAGGGCAAATCGTTAAAAAATCAAACACACTCTCAAACTTCTTTTAAAGTCATTTTTAACTAATTCATTAAAATTAAAGCGAGTTAGCTCAAATAATAAAATTATCTTCAAAAAATATTTTTTAATTTTGCTATTAATTTTTTTTAAAAGAAGTTTTCAAGAAAAATTGAAATATTGCATTTTTATTAAGAATTTATCGGAGGATATTTGTAGAATTTTGTATTAAAGGTTAAAAAATAATAATAAGGGAAAGTGACTCAAATAAAAGATTAATAGAACTTTTTAAAATGTGACTAATGGAAAGGATGGGGGAATAAACAACATGGGTTACTTTCAATTTCTATTGAATACATAAAACATGTCTTTATTTTCGAAATAAAAAATCGTACAACTATTTACTGTTTTTAATTAAAATTAAATTATTTTTAGACTGATATGTACTGTTTAACAACAGAATAATTCACCCTAATTTTTTCCTTTATTCACTTTTAAATTCATAGGAAAATCTTTTAAAATAAAACAAAGTAATAAATAGCTTAACAGCAATTTTTCATTTTCTGCTCGGCATCCTCTTGTGCGAGATGATAATTGATAGCCGACCGCCGTTACCTTGAGTAGATCGGTGACATTTGCCCAGTCAAACCTCCCCAGACACAGGAACAAATAAAAAGTCTTGTGTGTTTGGATTAACTCTCTAAGATTAGGGTGACCCAAACCGCAGTTAGAGAGATTAAAAGTTTTTTACTTAAATTAAAATCTTGTTTGGATTAAAAAAAAAAAAATCAAACGTGCGTTAATGGCTAAATGAGCAAGTTCATGGAAGCTGGGGGAGTAGTTTTTTAACGCAACGTGGGGGTGGTGCGTTGGGATATTGCAGATTATTTTCTCTCCCCTTCTGCTCAGCATCCCCATCTACACAAGCTCTGTTTCACCTCCTCCTCGCTGCCGTCCCTTGCTGCCGTCACCGTCCGAGGAAAGTTGAGGGCGTCTTGACTGCTTGTGTAGGTTCTGTCAAGATTGCTTTGTCCTTTATTTTCTTTGACTGTTTTGCTTGCTGTCAGTCATCATGTTTGCTGTCTCTTTGTTGCTTTCCTTCCTTTGTTGGGGTAGAGAGGGAGACAACAGATATGCTGGTGGTGGGAGAGGGAGAAGAAGATGTAGGGCAGGAGCGTAGAAGGGAGATGATGTTAGTTTGTGAAGACTCCTCCTACAAGATAAAGAAGAAGCATAGGGCTTAGAGGAGAGGAGGAGGAGGAAGGTGCTTATTGTGCATGTTTTTAAACGTGTATGTGTGACGCTCTCACCTCTGAAGATGATTATGTTTCATTATTTTATATTTAATTATAATTTGTGAATTAAGACAAAGTAAAGGAAGAAAAAAAATTAAAATCTTATTTCATTATTTAATTAAAATACACTTCATTTAATATAACTTTATTTGTGAAATATTAAATAGAGAGAGAAAATATAATATAGTTAGAGTGAAATGAAGTTTACGAGACCAAACTGCAGATAATATGAATTAAATATTTTATAATTTATAAATTTATTTTAGTTTTTTTAAATATTTTAAATTTTATTATGTAATTCTACCATTTTAAAAATTATAATTTTAATCTTAATATTTTTTCTTTAAAATATTAAATTAATCACAATGACAAAACTTATATTTATTTTTATCATTATATATCTCAATTAATTTTTAAATCTAGTCATCTAAATAAATTTTAATTTATTCAACTGACTATTAAAAAAAATTTAAACAAAATCATGTTATAATTACAAACTTTTCTACCAACTTCAATTTCCTAACCTCAGTTACAAATTTTCTAATCCAAACACTCACTTATTCACAGCATTTCTTAGATAAATTGGATTTAATACTTGGTTCTTCAGTAATATTACAAAACAGGATTAATTCCAAGTCCATCATTCATAAGTAATTTCTAAATATTCAAATATTTGTATTTTTTTTTTAAATCCGAATATCACATGCGTTGGAAAGTGAAATGTTTTCTCAAATCCTGTACATGAAAATCCCTCCCAGTTTAGAGATGGAAACAACGGCAGTAACTATGAAAACGAA
Source organism: Prosopis cineraria (assembly GCF_029017545.1). Lineage (NCBI taxonomy): Eukaryota > Viridiplantae > Streptophyta > Magnoliopsida > Fabales > Fabaceae > Prosopis > Prosopis cineraria. The sequence goes on from NW_026555332.1 coordinate 48,104,848, forward strand.
AAATCGGAGATGGACAACGCACAGCGGGCAACTGAGGAAATTACAGACTGTATCTCCGCATTTGTTGGCCCCCCCAAGAATGGACGTCTCTGAAAATCTTAATTTCTTGTACGGATGTAGGAAGCGGAAGGTTTGCCGTGGGCAAGAAAAGAACATCGAAGATGCAGAAGATGCCCACCTAACCAGCCTCGTAGACCTCCAAAGCAAGTATTAACCCACCACAGAATGTGCAGCTATACACAGATCATGAAGGATGTAATCACCTTAACTCCCCAATTATATAGGTTGATAACATTACTCATCTCTTGGTGGCATATTTCTTATCAATATCAGACAAAACAATTTCCTGGCATCGAACAACTCCGCCTGCTCCTCCATAGCACAACCACCTCTCACTACCCTTGTTCATGTTCCATCTCACCCTATGCAAAGCTACTATTTTGGGAGGAAAAGCTTCAGGCACACTCCCTCCGCTAATTTCATTATCACCTTCTAGATCACCTCCACTCTCACCATCTATACACACTAAAGCTTGTCTATCTAACGGTTTTTTCTTATTGCTACCACTTGATTTTGGTTTGTTGGGCCTTTGCGTAGCAGTCAGTGCTTCCTCAGGAGCCAATTCCAAACCCGAATTGTCACCATTATAGAGTACTGAAACAAATTGAAGATTCCGTAAATATTCAAGTGAAACTATACTAGCTAATCAATATTTGTATGGAACCAAAATTTGCCAGGGGCATACCTAAAGCTTGAGAATCAGGATTAGAATTACAATCTGTCATCATCTGAGTATTCACATTCCCATTTACATTTGACTCGTATAAAAATCCCCGGAAAGATGATGCAGCATGCCGACCCTTGTCAAAAGACTTCTTCACTGGGAAAGGGGCATTTGATACAGGAGTGATAACAGTGAGTGCCGATTCTTCCTCTGAGAGTGACCCGCAAAGAAAGTGGGGGACCCGATTGCGGGCATGATCTGTCTCCACTTCCTTAGCAGTAAGCTGAATACATGAAAGCAAAGCTCAGAAGAAAGAAATCGGGGAGAGGCAGGGAAACAGAATTTTAATTTCAGCTTCCCTTTTATTCCATGCCAACAAAACTGCTCTCATAATATTACTTCTAGCTAAAAATTTAGTTACAAACGATTTATTGAAAGCCGTGCAAAAGTTTTGGCAAAATAAAGAAGTATAAGTATAAGCCATCTAAAAATCTATAGCCCAAAAGATGGAGTAAGAATTAGGCTTATCCTGCACTAAAATCATGAGCCAAATTATCTCAACCTTTTTAAGAAAATGTTCAAGCCAAATACGAGACACAAGCAGCCCTGAACTTCAACAATTGCAATTTCAGTACTATCTATAGTTAAGATTGGCTGCTAGTTTCTTTATTTCCTTTTTCCCCCCAACCGGATATCCATTCATACAAAAATCAACAGTACAAAGGCACGAGGAGCCAGTCACAACAGGCCAACTAAGCCTATCCCAAATTTACAAATAGTTCCATCTTGAGATGGTACATAGAAGAGGGGGTGGGGGGACACCACAAACAAACAAGCACATCCCCTTATCAGATTGAGTAGCTAGATTAAACTAAATTTATATAAATTATACTCTAGTAGTTACAAGACCAAATCATATAAACATCATCATTTAAAGATCATGAAGAAATGATGGTGGTAATTACAGGTGGAATCTCCTGAAAAATGTTTGACTAACCTGAAAACGGACGGCAGAACCATCTGCACCACAATAAGCAACCATACCTGCAATAAAATAATGGCAATACAGCTGTAAGAACAGACTAATAATTACACAATTTAGCTGCACTCTTAGAAGTTGAGTTGAGTGATGATACAAGGCTTTACTTTGCAATACATGATACAAGGCTCATGAGATACAATAATGAAGAAGTCACAAAAACAGTGCGTGGTAAACATGGTACCTGTTATTCTTGATACATGAACACTCCAAATAGCAAAGGATGAACGAGAGGAACTATGCAATCCGGGCTGTTTTTTTCCACTTATTCTTTTACCACTCACAGGTAGGTCATTTGCAGCCTTCATCAGGCTAAGGGTTCTCATCGTTCCATCTTCAAAAGTCATAATAATGCAACTACAAGCATATATAAACAAAATTATCCTGAGATTACCATAATAGAAAGACTGGATAGCATTTGATGCAGTTAAAATGATAAGCTACCTTGGGTTTGACAGCCAATCTAGACTATATATGATCCTTGGAACAGGATGGAGCTTCCGCAACGGATAAAATGGATCACTGCAAACAGCATAATTTTGAGTACTACAGATATTACCGTGACAGACAAGTTGAACCAACCCTAAGGCTAAAAAAATTCATCTCTAGGAAATGATGAAGTATCAATGTTTGTCTTTTTATACCCGAGGAAACAGCAAAACTACTCATTACTTTGCATATGGACATAAAGACAATATAATGAAACACTACCTTTCCGGTTAAACTTGTGCAATTCCCACTTCATTGCCAGAGAAGATTTTCAGAAAATAATAGCTTTGGAAATTCTTGTTTATTTCAAAACAATAGTTGCTACAAATAAGAGGATGTAGGCCACAGGACAACCGACCAATTAACCTAAATAAAAAAGGAAACTACAGGAACGTGAATTCAAAATAGACTAACAATACTGGAAGCTAATAAAGAAATGAAACCACTTGACTTCAGCCCATTAACATGATATGGGCTCGCTGACCTGGCACAAGTGTTAATTCAGCCCATAGGACTTTGCTCCAAGCGAAGCCAGGGAAGAATAGAAGTCCAAAGGGACAAAGGGTAGGCCATGGGAGAGTAGTGGAGGAGAGATGTTGTGTGGCCAAATGGTTGTGAAGAACCAAAGCAATAATTGGAGGGCTAAAAATCCTTTTTGGAAGCATTTTCCCCGGGGAGAGATTCTAGTCTCTCAAAAGCTAGAGATTATCTGTCATTATTCTTGGTGAATTCTGTGTCTGTTTGATTTTGTTTAGAGACTGCAATATGGAAGGTTGATTACCCTGTAGCTCATTCCTTTACACATCATGCCTACAGTATATTTCTAGTGCGTTCATAAAAATATGAAGCAGGCCAGGGAAATTTCAGCTTTGTTTCCGGCCAGACGCCTTCTGCACCTGAAATTCTATTGGACGATCTCACCCACAATAAATGTAATCACAAGACTGTCAAAAAAGTTCATGGACTATAATTTCTACAAAGCAATTCAATTTTTTTTCTTCAACGGGATATTGTCACTATATTTTCCATTTTGATGCATATCATTTGATCTTTTTTAGTAGCATTCTTCAGTGCGAACGACATATAATGGGGAAATTTGACACATAACTCAGTTCAACAATATTAAAAAATTATTTATTTCAGTACACAAAGCATTCTAAGAGATAATGCAACAAAATTATTTCAAATCTCTTTTCGTAAAGTAAAAAGAAAATAAAGCAATAAAATCAAGAAATCATACTTACCGTAGATCCCAAAACTTCAGGCCTTCATGCCCAGCAGTTAATATAATATTTGAACTCTCTGGATCGCTGAAAGTTATGACAAAATTAAAAGGCAAAAAAAAAACCCTCCTCAACATTAGAAATGTAAGATATCAATGAACAAAAGATGTACAAAAAGATAATTTCTGATATCTAGCTATTTTGCCAGCGTAGTAAATCATTGGCTTATTTCTTTGAGAAATCTTCCTTTTACTTTTTGGGGGATAAAAAAGCATGCATTGGACCATCAGTTTGCCAAACAACATATTCTTACAAGTTTTAAATAAATGCAGAATAAGAAATTATACTATCTGAGCAAATATAAACCAAAATGAGCAAATGAAGCTCCCCATGGATTTCGGAGTACATATTTGAGCCAGTTCTTGGTGATTAGATTGTATGTGGATGGAGCACAACTTCAAGTCAATTCCATTAAGCAAAAAGAAAAGAGTTAGAGAAAGGAACCAAAAGTAAAAAAAAAAAAAAAACCATAATCTGTAAGAAGTTAAGATGATTTTAAAATATAAATATATTTTTTTCAATTAAATCCTCTAAAGCTAAGAGATAAAAACACTTAAATATACTGAATGCAATTAAGTAACAAGCCTTGAAGTTTCAATCATCACTGACCCTTCAAATGGAGCCCATGCAACTGCTCTAATAGGAACTGTATCACCAGCAAAACAAAGCAATGGCTTTGTATCTGCAGATGAACATGAAACAATCAGCAATAAAGCTTATCTAATATTTGGCCAAAAAGAAAAAAAAAATGAAGCTTATCTAACAAGCTTGCTTCTCAACCAGAACCCATCATAACAAACCAAATCAAGGGAAAGAATGTTACCATCACATTTCGGTGAGGTACTTCTTGAGAATTTCCATAAAGCGACCTGGATATAATCAAATTGCACTAGTTGTGACGTACTGTCAAATGCAACATTCCAATGAAGATTTACTTACATGCCTTTAACTGATTGATGTTGCTGAAAACAAATATAAATTATATTGATGAAAACAAGAATCAGAATAACTATTGAGAGGAAACATTCTAGATGTTTTCTTATTACTCCCCTCTGACATAAATCTTCAAAGACAAATTTTCCTAATAGCTAAGTAAGATGGTCATCTATCCAAGAAGACAAGGCACAAATAACTCAAGAGCAGGCAATTAATGCAATGTAGATATATAATACCGTTCCATCGTGGCACCCAGCAAGCAGATAATCATGTGGTGGTGAAACAGACCATTCCACAGTCAACGGGATGCTGTCAGACATAGCAAATGGAGCAAATTTAACCACATACATAAATAATTCAAAAATATTATTAAAAAAACTGATGGATTGACCATAAAAGTTCAATAACAAGTACTGCTTAAGCATCACATATCATAAAATTTGTTTTATTCATCAATCAGGTTTATAAATTATTCACCTTTAACTTGTTTTGTTGATTTGTAACAAACAAAAATAATTTTATGCTCAGCTAATTCATGAGTTGGCTACAAAAATTTTGGTTAACTGATAACCCTAATGAAAAGCAAGAAGCAGGTTTAGCAGCATACCTTTGTAAGCAACCACGCTTCAACATTGAACATTTAAATACAGGCTCCAATTTTATAAACCTTGGATCTGTGGACTCTTCATGCTTATAAATTGCTCTTAATGCGAGATGACTAGGTACCTCCCACCTGAAAATGATAAAAATGAGGGCACAATACTTACGTCCAACACTGACTATTCTAAATGCCAAACACTAATTCTCTCTTTTTACTAAGTATCCATTATGTTTCATTCAACTTTTCATCGAACCTTTTTTAAATTTTAACACAGTACAAATCTAACATTCAAATCTGCATTTCCTTTGGTAAAATCAAATTTTAAAAATTGCAAATCTAGCAACGATATTCAGTACAAAAATACCTAAATTACCATGGTTACATTGCAAATCTAGCAATGATATTCAGTACAAACAGACCTAAATTATCATGGTTTTTTGCGGTTTCTAACTGCACAGTGAACGTAAAACAAGGATGCCTTATTCAAGCAATAGGAAGATAAATTGCAAAGCACCACTATGAACATCAGAATGAGACCCAAACAAACAAAAAAAAGTGGTTGGCAATTCATTTCAAACATCTTACACTTCTAGAGATCCACTGCCCAACAAGACAGCAAGATATCCCATTCTGTGCTTGCAAATGGAATCAGAAGGATTAGAAGGTCGCCACTTCACATCCCATGCTACCTTCCCATTATGTGCTAGGCATAACACAATTCTAGGCAAAGCAACATATTCTGGAATAGAACCAGTAGCTCTGCCAAGATGCACTTCTGAGCTACAAGTTGGTTGATTTACATCATCCTCATGCTGTGCCAACAGCGGGGGACTTCTATCATGGCTAAACTTACCTTCCCTACAATTAGTTTCGAACCTACTACTTCTAATGGGCTTTTCCATCATAGTGGTGCATGCAGATACAGATTTGTCAGAGCACTTGCACATGGCATTAGAGCCTGGTTGCAAACTATATTCTTCACAATTGCTAGGCACTCCATCTGCAAAAAATTCAGCAGAATTTTCAGGAATTTGAACTGCTAGAGCCTCCACATGTTGATTCCCATGATTCAGATCTCTCACTCCTACTTCCTTTGAATTCTTTTTAGGTCTTCCTCTACGCTTCTTTATTTGAGTCAATTTGTCATTTGTGACTCCATTCTTCGTATGATCTTGTTGGCCCTTTTCTGCAGGAGGACATACCTCATTAACATTTTCTAAAACTCCTTCTGGCACAAGAGCTTGAGCACAATGAATCCCGGCATTCAAATCACCCACTGCTCCTCCATTTGAATTCTTTTTAGGTCTTCCTCTACGCTTCTTTACTTGAGTTAATTTTTCATGTGGGACTCCACTTTTGGCAGGATCTTGTATGCTCTTTTCTGCAGGAGGACATATCTCATTAACATTTTCTAAAACTCCATCTGGCACAAGAGCTTGAGCACAACCAACCGCAGAATTCAAATCACTCACTGCTGCTTCATTTGAATTCTTTTTAGGTCTTCCTCTACGCTTCTTTACTTGAGTTAATTTTTCATGTGGGGCTCCACTTTTGGCAGGATCTTGTATGCTCTTTTCTGCAGGAGGACATACCTCATTAACATTTTCTAAAACTCCATCTGGCACAAGAGCCTGAGCACAATGAATCTCAGAAATCATATCAGTCACTGCTACTTCAATTCGATTTTTTCGAGCTCTTCCTCTTGCCCTTTTTATTTGTGTTGAATTGTCATTTCCAGTTCCCTTGTTTTTATGTCCTCTTTTACTCTTCCCTGGAGGAGGCCATGCTTCTTCATTGATTTTGCTGCTATTTAAAAGGCACCATATTTGTACAAGACCCCTACCAGTGAGTGGGCTACCCATCTTGTGATAAGAAGCTCCAGGTGGGTGAGCAGAAATAGCAAGAAACTAAAACAAACATCAGTAAGAAATTCATCTCAGGTATTTCAAGTAATTCTTTCTCAATAATTTGTATCAGAAGACCAAAGCTTAGGGTATCTCTATACCACATGCTAATAAAAGGCAGACTAAAAAGATACTGTAAAGAAAGATAGAAAGCATGTACCTCACATTTAACCGAACTATCAGGCTTCAAATGAATCTGAGAACACCAATCCAATGCCCACACAGGACCCCCAACATACAATACAGAATCTCTGCAGCAACAAGACTAGAAGTGTTAAGCTAAATTAGATGATGACTTGTAACTGAATAATAACACAGTAACTCACTAGCAGGATGAAAGATCATATACTTTAAAATTAGTGAAAGTGTATGCTATAACAGAATAGCAATGTCATTGACCAAACGACATGGTCAAAATCTCATTTATACCTTGATTCATGAGATCTGACATCGCCAAGTAGCCCCTCCTGCATATCATGCAAAAACAGAAACACAGGATGGACATAAATATTTGCAACACTAAAACTACACATAAAGACAATGTGAGTTGAAATGTAATTGAAATCAGGAATCTTGTGTAGCTAAGATCATTCTTAGGAAACCAAAAGAAAAGAGAAGGACAATAAAGATTAGCTTGTACCTTAGGAATGGCAGCAGATGAAAATTGAGGTAAGTTTATACAGTTGATTACATCTTTTGCCTCAGGGTTTCCAAATCCACGAGCAAACTTAACACTTCTAGGTTCATACTGAAAATGCCTCCATTCTCTGTTCATATATGTTTCACATTCTTTATGCAATAACAAAATCAACATTTTAAGAAGCAAAAGAAATAAAGGATACTGCCTTTGCTTTCAAATATAAGAGAATTTCAACCAACTCACACAATTTAAGAAAGCTAGTTATTCCTAATAATTATACCTAAAATTGAAATATTTGGACTAAAATGCCCTTATAATTAATGTTTACTTTTTTTTCTATAATTTAATGATGCTATCCATTTATGAGGGATAATTTGGACCCAAAAAAAAGAAAAATGTAATTAATGCCTCTTGAAATTTGTAGTTTTGCTTATAATAAAAAACAATGAAACATAGAGTAGTTTCTCTTATAATAAAAAGCAGTGGGGGTATAACAGAAAGCACACCCCTTCATCACATATAAATTAGAATAAAAGTGAAAGTTAAATGATACACATCCCTCTCTTAAGCTACACAATCGAGTCTTTCTTTTTTAATTTTTAAATGGGAAATGTAATTTGATAAAAGTAATCCACTTATTCCATCAAGCTGTAATTGCGATCAATTTATGACCACATTAGCAAGTACAACAACAACAAGCCTTATCCCACTAGGTGAGGTCAGTTACATGAATTATATAACACCATCATGCTATATCATTTATTAAGCTCTTAGAAATATTGTTTATTAAAATGTTTCGATTAACAACTTTCAAAAATGTTTTCTTTTGCCTTCCTTTACCCTTCTTGATAGAGTTCAAAATTATCCGTTCCGCTCCCCTCACAAGTGCCTCTTGTGGCCTTCTTTGTACATGTCCAAACCATCTAAAATGATTTTCCACCACTTTTCCTTCAACAAGTGCAACGTCCACTTTTTTCCTCACGTGCTCATTTCGAATTTTGTCTTTACGTGTATATCTGCACATCCATTTCAACATTCTCATCTTTGTTGCTCCAACTTTATGCTCTTACTGTTCCATTAAAACCCAACATTTACTATTATAAAATATTACTGCTCTTATAGTAATTCAATCAAATTTTTCTTTAAGTTTATTAGGTATCTTATGACTGCAAATAGCTCCTTTAGCCTTTCTCCAATTAAACCACCTAACATGATAATTTGTGAATATTATCATTTATCTTTATGGCAAGTGTGACTGCTAACATTTGAATAGGAAAAAACTTCAGCAACAATCTGTAACTATCTAGAAGGTTTAGACAAACTAGGGCAGCCCAGGCTTCCCTAATCTAAGAATCTAAGAAATGCAGCTAGAAGACGCCCCAGAAATTGAGCTGATTAAGTTCTGAATAGTCAGTGTATATAAAATTGCAGAGAAAAAAATTCATAAACAAAGAAAATATGATTCATACCACAAATAATAATAATAAGTTTAACAGAGCTCAGGTCGAACCATATCTTGGTGCAGCTAGAGAAGAGACAAGGAAGGAATTCAATATTAAAAAGAGAAAATACTAACTTTGGTCGGCTCATTCACAACTTTCCTATAGACGCTCAAGAAATGATAAAGTAATGCATAACTAGAATTCATGTATACCAAGTGTGCAGAATACTGAAACATGAAAAAAATTATAGCAATTATAACAATGTTAACGAGATAAATGAACCAGCAACTAAGACATTTATATCTCGTGCTCAGAGACAAATAATTACAGCTACTGCAAGACAAAAAAATAAAATAAAATAAATATTAAATGAACACGCACATAGAATTTACCTCAAGAAAGTGACAGAGGCAGAAAGTCTCTGAATCTCACTCTGCTCCAAATAAGAATCCACCTCTTCCCCACAAAGCTTATCAATCATGCCCATGGCTTTGAAAAAATTTTCCACTGAATAATCAAAAAATGAAATGCTAACCCTAGGATCACTTTTGTCATTATGAATTCTTGTTGAATCCTCTGCCTGCACATCAACTGAGTTAGCCTTCTTATTGAATGCTCTTTGGGCCTTCCTCTTCAAGGACTTCTTCCTGGAGAAGCCGAATTGCTGGGCAAGAGATGGCTCTGCAGACCCCTCATTTTGCTCTATCATTATTATTATTTTTTTTTGGCAGACTATTTTAATATTGGAACATACACCAGCAACCAAGGAGATTTGGGCTAGAGGGAAGGAAAAAGCAGACGATGGGGAGCCCCAAAAAAAAAAAAAAAAAGCCACCCAGAAACGAAACAGGACGGAGCCACTGAATGTTCAATAACTAAGGGGTCTAAACCAGTTAGGAAAATGAGGTTAACCTACGGAATTCAATCCAAGCGGAGAAGAAATCAAAGAGGAAAAGGGCAAGCAAAGAAGAGGATTTGGTTGCGTAGAGGAGGGTGAAAATAGAGTCACGTATACGGGTCTGTTTGGATATACGTTGCACTATCATGGTGTGCCACGATTTTGGTCTCCCATCGCACGTTTGATAGAAGTGGAATGTTGTAGCTTTTCCGTGCAGAAAAACCCCGTTTAAACGCATGTAGATTCGTTCTCTCCGTTCTGCCCTTCTCTCCAGCATTATACACATGCTTCCAGGGTCAAATGAAAGACCTGCAACATGAGAAGGAGAACTAATATGTGAATCTCTCTTCTCCAATCCCACAATCTTGTGTCCCGAACTCAAGCTCTGCTCTCTCTTGCTCCCTCTCCAGGGGAGGGGGCGTGGCGCAACTCCATCTGACCAGCCTTCCCCTCTCAGTCCCGCTATCTTCCACCAGTCCGGCCTTCCTCTCTAGTCTTCCCTGCTTCACCCACTCCGAATACTCTTTTTCCCAACGCCGACCTTGGGCCGCTTTCTCATATTTTCTTCTTTAAAAAATTTAATATTTTACTGCAGTTTTGATATTTATTTTCTTCTTTAAAAAATCACTTTTAAATTTATTTATTTATTTATTCAATCTTTTAAAGATATAGAGAGAATAATATTAAAGTTTAAAATTAATTACTATAAAATTAGTTAATAAGTGAATTAAGATCATTGACAACACAAACCATTAACAACTTTTGTTAATAACTTTTAATAAATTTTATAATAATTAATTTTTTTATTTAAAATGTGTATGTAATTCTCCTTTATAAATATTAGAATCTGACAAAATATAGGAAAGAAAGAATTTTGGAGAAAGACATAAGTAGAGCAAACTGATTTTATTTCGAACTTCAATAATCCTTACAGACCTCCTCATTCCTTTTATAGGTGTGACCAAAGCATACTGAAAAGCGAGAGCAAGACTAAAAAGCACGCCAAGTGGTGGCAATTGTCGAATAGCATCTTTTGTTAGCATTTCTTTGTCTTGTAAATACACTCCTGCCCTGATGATATATTGGAGTATCTTTTTTCTTTTTTAAATGCCACGCTAATGTATCTTCTTTCTACTCTGACTGTTTATCATCTAGCTCTTTATACTACCCTAGAGTAAAAGAGTCTCCTGTTTCAAGAAATTACTGATAAAATTAATACTCTATTTTACATGAATCTTGGATATTTGGAGGAGGAAGTTCCTTGCTTTGGGATGACTGGACTTTATGAGTTATGAAAACTTGTTCTATCTAGGTTAAATATCCATGTTATAAAGCAATATTTACAACTCATTTTGATAGATGAATTTTTAAGAGTAGAATATCATTTGGGATGACAGGCTAGAATGAAATTGGGCCAAGTGACATACACTTGAGATTAGGATTTGTGTATGCAAAGTTGTTTAAATGGCATTAAAAATTTTTTAACTTATTTAAGACTTTTTTTCATGTGATGACCAATCAAGAGAAGACTTCGATAAGTAGGTCTAATTAACAACACAAAGATTTTCATGTTGATCCAAATTGTAAGGGCGGCGGACAATGAAGATGAAATTGTAATGTCCACTTTGACATTATCAGCACAACTACATTTACATCATACAAAGAAAATTAGGAGTTATCTAACCCTTAAATTCCCATAATCAAAAAGGGTTAAAAATAGTTTAAAAACTTTGAAAACATTTAGAACCTTATAAACCTTTTGAAATAATGTTTGAGCTCAAACTATAGAGTTTTCAAATCATAGAAAGCATAAAAAGCACAACATATAACCATTCAAGATAACAGGGACACAATAGTCATTTTGTCCTAAAATGACTATTGTGCCACAGCTCAAGTGTCACGACAAATGACATAAAGAGCCATGCCTATCCTTTCTATGTCATGCATTGTGGTGTGCACACCTTGCACTGCAGTGCACAACATCAGTCGTGATAGCTTTGAGTTGTTATGACAGCACCTTAAAGACCAAATTTTGATATATGCCATTTCTTTGTCTAATATCTAATTGAAATAATTTCAATGCCCACACAAAACTTGTTTGATAATCTAACTAATGATATAAATTTTATCTCAATCCAATATCTTATTTGAAAATTAAACACCTAAATGTCAAATGACTACTTTTATGTTGTTTTCGTGCATCTAAATTTTTAAACCATCAAACTTGTGCCATTAACTCTATCTAAGACTTAAACCACATCCAATTGACCCATTTACACCTAAATGTATAGATATATTATCAAACATACAACTTATACAAAATTTAAGCAACTCGTTCCCCTGAATTCATTCAAAATGGGGTCAGACATATCATGCATCATGCTTTACTCAATTTGGCCAATTCATTATAGCACATCCTAATTGATATGCTAATCAATAAGCATGTACTTGTATCATTATCTTAGCATCACACTTCCCATGTATCTTGCAACATACATTCCAAGCTAAAATACCCCAGTCAACACACATTTCATACAAATGCAAATCCAAAATTATATGCAATCATAGTTGACTTGCACCATTTAACCTAAATCCGCTAACCTACGAGCTAACTCGCTTATAATTTTTTATTTTATAAATTTTTTATTTTTTAATTATTCAATCATTCCTCTTCCAAACTTTATCATTTTGTTCCAACACCTAATTAAATTAATCTTCCTTATTTGATTAGTATAACATATAGCTAGAATAAAATGGTAGCCAATACCGTTTATTTTAATTAGAGTAAAATACAATCTTCTCCCTCCATTTTTTTAAAATTACACAAATCTCTCTTTTGATTTTAAGGCCTACACTTTACTCCACTTTTTAGCCCCATTAGGAATATTCAATTAAAGATTTTAAAATACTTTGATTTTTAAATTTTAATTATATTAAACAATTTAAAAGTATTAATTTTCCCTTGTAATATATGTGTATATTCTCTCCCCTCCTCAAGTTAAGGAACTTTAAATAATTAAATGTGAAATTTTAAACTAAGTAATTTAGAAATTTTGTGATCAAACTAATAAAATTTAAACAAAATAAAGCATAAATTATACTAACTAACTTATTCTCATTATGCATTACTTCCCTTTTTCATTAAGCTTTTTGCATATACATATTTAAAATATTATTTTAGATAACTTGTTTATTTATATTTTAAAAAATAATTAAATAAATAAGTTTTAAAAACTAAAAAGTTTAAAATATGATTAAAATGTTTAAAAAATATGTGCATTAAATTTTTTTTAGATATATTAAATGATTGCTACAGAACATCTACATTTTGATCCAATATATGACTTAATTGTTAATTAATAATTGAATAAATGAAATTAAAAATTTTAAAATAGAAAGAAGATTTTTTTATAAATTATTAATTATAGGAAAGGTTCTTGTATGTTTAAAAAATAAAAAGGATGTATTTTTAATGAAAGTAAATTAGAAGAGAAGTTAATGTATTCTACTTTTTTAATTATTATAATATATACATGGATAAAAATTTAAATTAAAATTGACAATCTTTTCTAATCATCATATATTAAAATTTTAATTTATCTAGCTTAAAATTTCAAATTTAAACTTAAAGACTTTTTTATTAATAATTTAAAGTCTTTTTATTATTAACTACATTATATTGGCAATCCAAAATAGTTGAATATATTGACCAATATTATTAAATTATCCTAATCAAATTATAGCATGTCAAAATTTTAAATACTCCTCAAAGTTATGATTAATTTAGGAAAATTATTTTACCAAAGATATGTTTTAAAGGTAATTTTTTTTACATTTAATTGGTCAATGTGTTTTGCACTTTTAACTTATTTTGATAACATATTTGAATTTCAAATCCTAATATTTAATAATTAAATAAAATGGTTAGTTACATAAAAATATCATTAAATTAATTAATACTATTTTTACTAAGCATATATAAATAACATTATTTAATTGGAAAATATTAGCATTTTTAGAGTTTGAACTTTACAAAAGAGCCAATCAATATCTTAACCTTATGAAAATATTGAATTTTATGAAATTTCATCAAATTCTAATACTTCACAATAATTTAAGTTTTAAAGATTTAAATATACATGAAAATGGATAAGAAATTATTTTGTTAGAAGATATACTATAACCATCATCTTTTTATTCTGTATATATAAATACTTAAAAATTAAGTTTAAATATATTCACAAATCAACAATCAAACTTAATTTTTAAAGTACAAAATTATTAAAAGAATACTAAAATAAAATCTTACATTTATATGAATCAGTCATGCAAAAAAAACTCCAGGATTTTACAAAATTAATTAAAGGGTTAAATAACAAATTTATTTTTTGAAATATGGGTCAAAAAGCATTTTATACTCTTAATTTATTTTTAGTACAATGTCCTCCTTTAATCTTTGAAAATAGTATAATATTGTCCCTACAGTTAATTAATAATAGTTTTGATTGTCAGTTTACTAAAAAATTACCAAAAAGAATCTCAAAAATTATAGAAAAGAGACTAAAAAAATTTTCTTTGTTCTTTTGTGTATCTTTTAGTCATTTTCTATGTTTTTAAATTTTTTACAATGATTTCTTGTTCAACTAACATTCAAAATTAATTTTTATTAATGTTTAGAGTGACATTGCCCTTTAACCTTTAATTAAATTCATAAATGTGAAAAGAAAATAGTAAGTAACACCACTTATTTGTAATTGGTATGATATCTAAATGGAAGAGAAATTTGATTTGAATTTGATAATTTCATCTAAATTTTAGATCTTTATAACTATATTGGTTGAAGTTTTAAAATTCAAGTAGAATTTTTTGAGATTTATGAAATTATATTAAATATTGGCAACTATATTTTTTTTGAACTTATATAGATCTAAAAAAAGAATACATTAATTTAGAGTACTCAAAAAGAGACCATGTGTCACAATTTAAAACATACACAAAATGACATGTGGTATTCAAATGATTACATATTAAAATAATTATTGCATAATCAATTATACAACTTTCTCACAATATCTCATTAAAATATTCTATACTTGAGATTAATTTAAATAATTGAAATAACTTTCAAAATTTAAATTATATTTAGTATAAATAATTATTAGGAGTAAATTTAAATTTTAAAATTTGAAATTGAATACTTCTTTAAAATTTAAGTAAATACATCTTCAAATTAAATAAGATAAAATTTGATTACAAAAAATAAGATGTTAATCCATCAATGTAAATATTTAAAATTATATTTTAAAATAAATTTAGATATATAAATACATATGTTATATATATTTATACCCTTCTAGTTTATTTATAAATATTTAAAAATTTAGCTTGAACGTATTCACAAATTATTAACAAAGCCTAGATTTCTAACCACAAAATCATGTAAGAGATGTACATGAAGTTATTGATATGAATTAGCTACTCTTATAAACTTGGCCTTTAAGAACTCAAGCTCGTGAATTAACTTTTTTTAACTTTTTTTAAGTTTGACCTTTATTAATAAGATTTAGGGCTAAGCTCGAAGCTCATATAATTTTTTTATTTTTTTAAACTAAAAAATTAATTATACTAATATATATATATATATATATATTACAAAATACCTTAATTAAATATCTAAAAGACAATAATAAACTTTAAAGTATAATTAAAATAATGCAAACCCTAGACTATAATATAAGCTATATAAGTCCTAACTTTCTATCATCCAAAATGTAAATATAATATTAAAATATTTTAATAGAAATGTATTTATAACTAAAAATGTTAATATGATTTGAAATTAATTAGTTGTAATTTAACATATATTCAAAATTTAACTAAAATATTTTTTTATTTTGATATGAATCATAGAATTACATCCAAAAACTATTATTGGTAACTTTAAAAAATTCATATAATATTGCATACATAAAATAAAAATCTACAAACAAAAAGGCCATTTATATATATAATAAAAATAAATAAATTCAATTATTAAAAACGTGTCTTAATAAAATGATTTATTTTCAAAGATATTAATTTTAAAACAAAAATTCTTGTTTAAAAATAAAATAAAACAAATTAAATTGAAAATAATTTTGGAAAGCATGGTTAAAAATAATTAAATTTAAAAATATTATTTTGTAATATCTAAAACAACAAATATAAATAATATAAATAAAATATTTAAAAATTTAAAAAATCTTAATTGATTAGAATTATATAATGTATTTATGTATTTTATGAAAAATCTAAATTTATATAATTTTCACGTCCATTTAAATTGATTAAAATAAATAAATTTATATATTTCATTATTTTATTTTTCAAATCACACCAGTTACAATATAACTAAAATTCAATTTTTTATTGTGTGAAAATAAAAAATAATTTAATTAATCCACTTTAAATTGTTCAATTTTAAATTCAAATAGATAAATATAGTTAAAATAAAACAAAAAATAAATAAAAATAGTATGTCATCCCAAACCTAACTTCGCACTCCAAATTTATCAAATAAATTGGTTCAAAAGGACAAATATTTCTTTCAGACTTATTTATTTTATTTGATATGCAAGTCACACATGTTAAATAAACAATTTATTATTTTCAAAAACTTAACATATTAAATAAAATTGTCATTACTTTACTTTCTAATTGTCTTAAACTAATTTCATATATTATATAAGATAGTCGAGAACTTGTTATATAAAATAAGATTATTTAATATATGTACACAATCTTTATATGTTAAATAATATTGGACAATTCACAATTAAAGTTTTTGAATTGATAATAAAGAATTAAGATAAGGTATTATCTTAAGCATGTTAAATAGGGTTTTCAAATAAAAAATTTAAAAAATTTAAATACATACTAACAACGTAATTATCATTCATTGTTTCTTTATTTGTAAGTTCTGGAATATTAACAAAATTAAATTCAAAGTGATAGATGGATGGAATCCATCTCAAGATGCAATTTCACATAAAGAACATGAAGCTAATCCTGTAAGGATTATCTGTTGTCCGATATGATCAAGAGCATTGGGAGACATGTAATATATCTCCAGAATATCTCACAAAAGGCTTCCAAATGACTGTAGAGATTCGACCACCCTATAATGATGTTGTCCTACAGATGGGATAAGTATTATATATTGGATGTAATTGATGGGATTCAAATTATAAAAAACAAATACAAAAAATATAAATACTTACTCAAACATTCTAAAAGACCAATTCAATACCCGTTGGATTCTTCGAATATACAATCTCTAAACATGAATCACCCTAACCATAATGCGTCAATCCTTTTTTTGTTGTATTAATGATGCGAATTGCATGCATCTTAGAGGTATAAGCCATTGATAGTATGAATAACAGTTGAAAAAAAATAAATCAAACATGATTAGAGAAGTAAAACGGATGTGAAGGTGTGAAACGTGTTATTGACCTAATCTAAAAATTTATAATTGAACAAGGTTGAATTGGGAGAGAAAATTAAGGGGTAATTTTTAAAAATTAAAATGATAGATATTAAATAATTATTTTTGTGAGTATAGATATTTAATGTATTTGAATTTTAACAAACTTCACAAGGGCTTTTTCAACATATTAGTATTATTCAAAATTTAATATCTCAACATTCTCCATAAATAACAAATGATAGTTCTAAATATTTTATTGTTAAATAAATTAATATTTATATTATAAAATTTATAATATGTGAAATTTAACATCATGAGATTCAAATTATTAAATAGATTAATATCTATACTTTATCATATTTACAATTCTCTAAAATCATGATGATAGTCTAAATATTCAAGCACATATTCTTTTTTTTAAATATTTAAATAGATAAATGTTAGTTTAAATTTGAATACCAATATATTTACATTTATATACTCAATCATGTGAACCTAAATTTTTGACATATTTTTAGAGTGGATGAAAACTTTAAATATATAGATATTAATTTGAATTCAAATATGATGAGATTTGAATTTCAAATAGGTAAAAAATAATTTTTACATATATCTAAAAATTAGTAAGTCATCTCACATCTAACTCCAAATCTGAATAACATATTTTATATATATTAGAAAATAACAATTAACCCGAACCTAACCCCAAACCAAATTCCAGAGCACGGAATCACCAGAAAGATATCACAAAGTACAGAATTATAACAAATTTAAAAATGAACATATGACATTATCTCATAGCCTTTAACCCTACTTTTATATATATAATGATGCAAACTTAAAATATTTAATTTTTTAAAATTAAATAAAAATTTTATATTTACTTCTTATATTTAGATTCTTATATACATGTATAATTTTTTAATTTAATTATTACGTCAACGATTCGACTATTACCTTGAACTGCTAACCTTTTCGATTTAATGTCTAATTCAATTTTGAAAATATTGCAAAATATTATTCTATATAAACAAAAAAATAAAAATAACTTGAAATATTTGGGATTATTTTTTAATAAAAAATAAGGGAGAATGAAAAAATAATTATTTTTATTATTTTTTTATTATCAAAATATTTTTTTATAAATTACCGATTCTTAGGTAAATAGTTGGTGGATTATAAGCTAGGATTGATGGACTTTTCCAAACCTGCCACGTATTAGTCAAACTTGTTTCCTGAACGCTGCATTTCCGGTCAACAAAATTACTTTGTTATAGTAAGGACAACATTGCGAGGATGGATTTACCTCTTTTGCAGTCGGCATCGATACTTTTTAGAAAAGCAAAATGATATAGGAAATGATCGACGGCAGTCATCAAGCGATCAACACAAAGTATCGAAGGGCTAATAGAGGGAGGGAGGTCTTTCTATTTTTTTATTATTTTTTTTTATTTCTCTCATCTTCATCATTCAAATTATTTTATTAAATAATTTTTTTAAATAATAAAATTAATGAATGGTAAGAATGAGGGAAGTGGAAGGAAAAAAAGTGAAGAGACCCTCTTTCTACTAATAGAATAGTAACCCAAATTAAGTTTAGATAGCTTAAAGATACTATAAAAGTGATAATTTAAATTAATTTACAAATAGTTAAAGTCCTTGATTTGCACTAAGGATGAGTATTCAACCGGTTCAATTCTATTTTTTTTAAAATTAATGGACTGAATTACATAAAAAAATTAGGTTTAATCAAATCAAAGTATTTAATTAAACTAAATTGTATTGATTTGATTTGATCAATTTATTCAGTTCATAATCTTTGATTTAGGTGTATAAACTCTAATTGTTCATATTTTATTTTAATGTTGAAGGCCCAGCAAAAAAATAACAATCTTATATTATAATTCATGAAAAAATTAATAAAACTCAATACTGTTGCATTAAAAATTAAATTATAAAAGTAAAAAACAGAATATCGCTTTAAACAAAAAAATACTACTACTATAAGTGATAGACAAATATTTCTTATTTACCTAAATTAAAATTTATTCATCTTTTTAAAAATATAAAAAGAAAACTATATACATAATCGAATTGATCAATTAAAATTTTTATTAAAAGAAGATCAAATCAAACCACATAATTAAATTGACCAAATTTAATTCAATCTGATACAATTTTTAATTTTAATTTGGTTTTATTCACCCCTAATCTGCACACATAGCACAACACTGTGAATGACAACGACACTGTAGTTGTGATTTATGAGTTTCTCAGTCTAAAAGTGATCAAAGATAATTAAGATATATAGATTGATTTTAATTAGGGGATAAACTCGAAAAATAGTGATATTTTTTTTTCTCATTTAACTGTACAAGCCACTCTTAATTACTTTTCTCAAGCCTTGTAAAAACAATTAAAAATATCATATATTTTGGAGAAAGATGCAAGGGCGGGGGATTATTGATCACTGCTCAGGCACTGGGAATTCAATAGATCTATAAAAAGCGGAAAACTATTTATGCTGTCAGTACCACGTCATCACGCATCTGTTAGTTTAGTCCTAATTGCCACGTCTGTGTAGGGTGAAAAATACTCCCACCTATCTCATTTATAAAACATATTTTAAAATATTTATTTAATTTTATTTATAAATCATGATATAATTTTTTAAATAATATTTAAAAATATTTTTTAAATTGTATTTTATAAAAAATAATATAATATTATTTTTATTTTTAAATTTATTATATAGAGATATAATTAAAATTTTATGCATTTTATTCTTTATATTTTTTTATATTAATCCTGACGAAGATGATAAAAATAATTTATAGAGAGATTGGATGACTTACTCCTAATATATTGTCCTAACTACAATGCGACAAGACCTCATTCAGATTTTAAAAGTAGAAAGATGGATCAATCAATCAAATCGATTAAAAACTCTGTCCTGCCCTTGATCAGCTGGGATAGACACGAAATTCGTGACAGCAATTATAAAATTATTAATTAATGATCCACAGTGCTCGATAAAGACTAGAAATAATCAACATGCTTGCGTGCATGTTGGATGTGTACTCTGTGTGCGTGTGTGTGAATAAGCACAGCTAGAAATGAGCCAAGCGCTCGACCCAGCCCGGGCACAGGAATTTGATTGATACACACTTGTCGACAATTCACATGTACAATTTATTGTCCACAATAGAATATAAAATAATTAATTAAATAACATATTTTAATTATAATTAATTATATTATAATACAATATGTTTGAATACTTTTTTAAAATTAATTTTAATAAAATTAAAAATATTTAAATAATTTATTTAAAATTAATTTTAACTATATAAATTATCATAAAGGACATTAACTTTTAAAATTAAATTATTAATAAACTTGTATCTCATATTATGAAAGTTGTTATATTTTATTTAAGAAGTAAAATATATTATTTAAATTATATGTTTAATTAATTATAAAAATTTAAATTGTATTGATATTAATAATTTAATTTATGTAAATAAATAACTCAATATATTTTAATTTAAATAAATTTAATAAAATAAAAAAAATTAAATTTTTAAATATCAAACATTAATTTTATAATAACTAATGAAGATAATAATATATAAATTAATTTTATTTTATCAATTAATATTTTATTTGAATTGTTTCATAGTAAGTGATAAGTAGATGACAATGGTTGACAGAAACTTATATTAGTAACTTTTTAAAAATTTAAAGTTTAAATTTTACTAAGAGAAAAAAAAAAGAAAGAAGGGAGGATAAAGGAGTTTGGTTTTTTTTTTTATCAAATTTTGTGTAATTTTTATAATTTTTTTGGGTCTTTTTTTATAATTTTTCTCAACGCTTTTTGATTAACTTTTCCCATGAGCTCAAATTGCCAGCTTTTAAAAAAAATCAATTAAATTTTTGTTTGGATACCAATTCAAAAAATTAATTTTTTGAGTAAAAAAATTGATTATATATGTATCCATACACGCACTTAGTTATATTTATAATTTTATTTACTCTTAAACCCAACAATCTATAATGAATTAAATTATGAACAGATTTATGTAAATAATTCTTTAATAAGAAATGTCAGGTAAAAAAGTCAATTAAAATGTTATCAACCTGATCAATAAAATGATAAGGAGGTGATGTATTTTCATATTACATACTAAACTAGGATAATAAATTCAAGAGTGAAATGAAAAAAAAATAAAAATAAGAAATATCTCATATTTTGTATTCATGAACTAAAAAAATAATTTGGAGCGAGTATATTTTATTTAACTTTTGTAGTTAAGATATTGAACATATCCATAACTTTTCATCCACTTGAAATCTTCTCCCAGGTTTGTATAATAATAACATGACTTTCAAGAATGATTTTAGTTGGAATAATTGTCAAAGTAAATAAGTAATGAGAGAATGATTAATAAGACTAGTATTTTTTTCATACAAACAAGACTAGTATGAGGCTATAAGAGGCCCAATAAACAGAAGTGGCAGGTGTTTATATGTTATTATATATTGTGATGGTAAAGCAACACGCACATTTTATCATTAAAAAATAAGACGAATCTCCATACCAAACTATGTTGTTTGTGCTGGTTATTACTTATTACAACTACCTAAACTATTTGAGGGTATAATCCGTACTTTGATATATAGTCATTTTATGGAATTGCATTGATTTGACCCTTCAACAAAGGACAATAATCAAAAGTCAAAGCATTTCAAACACATTTCTAATTATTCACCAATTAAGAGCATTTTTGTTGACAACTAACATGAAATCAAAACTTATTATAATTTATATTATTTTGTATTTTTTTAATCAGTGGGCTCAACATAAAAGATATATATATATATATATATATTTAAAACAAATGTGATAATCGAGAGTTTTAATCTCAACGCTTGTTTGATTTTTGTTTCTAATTTTTGTATTTAAAAATTGTTTTGCAATTGTTTGGGTTAAAGTTGAAACGTCGTTTATAATAACTATAGCAAAAAATGGGCCAAATAATTGAATAGTCAGGCTAGTAAGCAATCCAACAATGGGGCTAGTTTAGATCATAATGGAACAACTTGATTAGATAAGCATTGGTCTTTAAATTCCTTAAGACTTGAAATCTTCAGCCAAACCGTGTTCTCAACAAGCCTTGAATCTCTCAAAATTATTGCCATTATCCATGAATATCTTGGAGATACGAGCTGACAATTACAACAAAATGCATTGCGAATAGGAAGATCATGTCATAAATCTCACGAACTGTGCATATTGAACCCTTGATATTTCATGAACAAATTTCGGATTTTATGAAAGCATCTGTCTCAACTAAGGCATTATAAAAAGAGGAAAAGGTCATAAAGAAAAAGGATAGAACAACAACCAATCACTGACACTCATTGTACTTTTAGCTTTGTACTCTATATTCTCATATAGTTTTTAGCATCATTTGTTTTAAGCATCATTTTTAGTTTCGTAACTTTTATGATTTTGTATCTTACACATTCAATTAATCAAATACTCATTATTTTATTTTCTTTGCATATTTTACATTCAAGTAAACTGTGATAAGAGAATCTTTTGTTATCATTTGAGACTAAACTTCTCTGATATGCCTAGTACTTTTATTGTTCACAATGAACAATAATATAGTTTTTAAAATTGTTTAAAAAATAAAAATTCATTTAGTTATGTTAATTTAAAAATAACATTACAATTAAAAAATAAGTTGATAGTGATAGTTATAGGTAATCAATAACAGTGATTTGTGATAAAAATTGATCAAAATGATTGTAATTTTTATTAATCAAATGTAGAGTAATTTTTATTTTGAAAAATTATTTTTTATTTTTAAAAGTATAAAAATTTAAAAACTTATTTGATTAGGTGTTTATTTTTTATTTTTTCTAGGGGCAAAAAATGTGTAAGCATGGGTTTCAATTGGAGCCTAAGGCCGGACCCTATCATCATGCAAATTGGCAGACGCGTATATGGGCATAGTCGTAGAGCTAGACTATCAAATTCATACATACTTGGATTTAGATTAGATATAGGTGCAGATCATGTGAGGCTAGATACAATCCCTCGTGGGCTATATATAAGGGTCACATGCTCGCGACTAGCGCAGTACAAAAGTCCTTCAGTCTTATTTAGTTTAATTCAATTCGAAATGGTCTCAGTTTTGTTCGATCTATATAGATACTAGTCCTTCAAGACTAAAAAGACTGAAAAGACCAAACTATTTTTTTAAGTTGGACTGGACAAGAGACTAGGCATTCAGACCACTTGGTCTAGTCCAATCGTATTAATTTTTTTATTATAATTATAATTAATTTATTTTTGATAAATGCTTCAAGTATAATTGATACTAAGGAGATGATTGTATGAAAATTTATTGAGTTTGTTTCTAAATTATTGTTATAATGTAGTGTTGTTGAATCTTATTAAGTGTTATTTTTGTTAAAGTTATAAATTTAAATTATTTGAATTATAACAAAAATACTTTTTTCTTATTGTTGGAAATTATTATGGATTTATTATTGTTGTTGTTGTTGTTGTTGTTATAAGTTTTTTTACTATCTTAATTGAATTTATTAGGTTAAAATTGATTATTGCCTCTCATAGAAGAAAAGGGGGGAAAAAAGCTAAGCGAATACTAGATTAATAGGACCAACCTCCTAATCTTATAGACCAAGTTTGATTCTGTTAATTTTTGGTTATTACTGAATAAGATTGGACTACAGGTTGCCTAACCTAATCCTTCTCATAAAAGAGACCGAACTTTGGGTTAGGTTGAAATTCAGTGTCATCCTATTCTTTGTACAGCCTCACTCGTGACTATCTTATTTTTCATCCATCCAAGGTATTCGCCCTGCATACGAATCACATTAAATATGGTAACATGTGTTTTTGTTCCCCTTTTATTACGACCAAGGTAGATTATTGTTCTCTGAAATTAAGCGACAATAATTATTTCTTGTAGCTTAATTAATAATATCATACAACTTCATGTGGGGAAAAATAACACTCCCTCCATCCTAAATTATAAAATATTTTTAAATAAAATCTCACATATCAATAAACTTTATCAAAAATATTTAATAATTTTATTTTTTTTAAAACAAAAATATAAATTTATTTAATATATTATTTACCTCTTTGAGATACACACAAACAACCCCCACAAAAAAAAAAAAAAAACACACACACACACACACACCTAAGTGAAGGTGATATCTTTGATATGGTTATGCAAGAGTCTTTTGATCCTATCCGACCTAAATAAAAACTGGTCCTTCGGAGATCAAGAAGATAAAAAAGACCAGACTCTTTTTTTAGATTGAACTAGACAAGAGATTGAGCATCTAGACTACATGAACTAATTTGGTCCTATAAATTTATTTAATATAATTATAATTTATTTAGTAATTATTATTACAATAAGTTAATTTATAATAATAATTAATAATTTTTTGTATTTTATACTTATAAAATTATGAATATTTGATAGAATTCCAACATTGACCGACATCAATTTTCTCCTTTTATTGGTGAAATTTAAGTTGACTTATTGTAATGGACTTTAGACATGTTGAATATTGTTCAATTTGAATCATTTGTATTGTAATTGAAATACTTTTTGGTTTTACTAGAGATTGTTGTGGATTTATAATTGTTGTTGTTGAGATACATTTTATATAATTATAAGTAATTTTATTATGTTAATTGGATTTATTATGTTGAAATAAATTGTTGTCTCTTATAAATGAAAAGGAAAAAACCAAATGAGATATTGGACAAGATCGAGACTAGTCTCCTAATTTTACTATATCAACCTAATCCTATTCGATTACGGGTTCTACTAGGGCCAAATCAAACTATGGGTTGCATAACTCAACTCTTTTTATAAAAAGGACCAGACTTCATGTTAGGTCAAAATCTTATCAATTCAATCTTTTTGTGCAACCTTACCCTTTGATAACCAAATTAATCTATTTTAAAGGCTAAAATTATGATTGTGTGAAAATATATTCAAACACTTCTCTTATATGTCAAAATTAATTATGAATTCAAAATCATGGCTTTTTAAAAAATATTCAAACATCTATATTATATATGACAAAATCAATCATAAATCTAAAATCATGAATTTAATTCTTAAAAATATTCAAACACCTTTATACATGCTAAAATCAATTATAAACCAAAAAACATGTTTTGCGAAATAGTTTATATAATTTTTAGAAAAGTATAACTAAAAAATTGAATTGAAGAAAAAATAATGGCAGTTTGTGAGATAGCTGGGACTTTAGATTTATAATTAATTTTGAAATGTATAACAAGTGTTTGATATTTTAAGGAAATCATGATTTTGGATTCAAAATTAATTTTAAATGCAACATGGGTGTTTAAATATATTTTTACAAAAACATGATTTTACATGATTTTCAATCCTACTTTTTCAATTTTAATTAAAATAGATCTTATTAATTAATTTTTTAAATTAATTATACATAACATAATTAATTATATTCAAAATCAATTATATTAATTAATTTTTTTCATAATCAATCCTTTCTAACGTAAACCTAAATGAGAGTATATCATTAAAGGACCCAAGAAGAAATTGATGATTAAGACTCTAAAGGAAGGGAAAACATCAAATGGAATACGATGGTACACATCACATTGGCTGGTGGTAATGGAACGAGATTGAGGCAACCTTATCCCATGTTTCATTTTAAAAAATGAATGAGAATTGAATTTTTATCTCATATCTCGTCTTCTCTTAAAAGTTATCACGTCTTGTCCGAGGTTGAGGCATCTCGACTAAGCAGAGAAATGTGAAAGAGGGGTTTGGATAATAGCATTTCACTACAACAAATTTGATAATATTTGATGGCTAATAATTATTATATATACATCCCTATATTTGATAGTTATTATAGCCATTAAATATGGCTATACTTGATAGTTATACAAATAGTTGTCAAATATTTTATAGCAAATTTTTTTTCTTAAATGTAGGAGCTGCTTCTTGAGTAGCCCCTTACAATAAAAGTTTCATATAACAAAAAAACATAATTAAATAAAAGAAATTATATTTATGAAATTATAAAATCTAGTGCATTATAAATAACAATCGTATAATTGAAAAGAGATCAATCACTTGGACTCTTTCTATGCAAAAGAATATCCTACAAATACTGAGTTCTAAAAGAAATTCTATTGATAACAAATTTTCAAATGTGACCATTTTGCATTACATTCAGATTAATTTCTTCATGCCCTAATGTTTCCTACATTTCAATCTATAGAATATTCAATCAACATCATTCCAAAAACTTTAAAAACAAATGAAAAGAGAGAGAATAATAATAGTAATACCTTGGATGGAAAATTGAAAAAAGTCCTCCTACTCATTACTTCAATGTGTATCTTTTCATATAGAGGCAGTAATTCGAGCCAAATCCAATGGACTAGCCCGAACTCATCCCAAAAAAAGTTAGGTATGAACTTGGCTATATGAGTTTTTTTAAGAAGGTACGATACTTTAAATTCAATCTGAATAAGTCCGACCATTGAATTTTTTAACTCTATATATATATAGAGTTGGTAATTTTCACTAAATCTAACGAGTCAGCCTAAACCCGATTGAAAAGAGTTAGGGCCGAACTTGACTATATGAATTTTTAAGAGGATTGGATATTTCAAACTCAATTCAAATAAGCCTTGCTCGAATTGAGTCTGACCGAAATGAACTGACATGCCTAAATTACCGGCTCTATTCTCGTGTAAAGGAGGTTCCTCCAGCATAAATGGCTGACTGAGCTTAAAAAATGGACAAGATATTTTACCATTTTTGTCTCACCCCCAAGAGAGCAATTTGCGACAGATGTTTACGGACAAGTTCTTCTAATTCTAGACAGCTGATTGCCATGACAAGCAAAGGAAAATAACATGAGGGGACAATGAGCAATGATATAGCAGATATAGCAACACGAAGCGATAGGAGTTGCCGTAAGGTTGAAGGAACAGTGGATCTAAAAACTAGGATTAGGAAGAACTTGAAGGAAAAAAGCACAATGAGATTCAGAGAAAGCGCGCAGGGTCAGAAGAAAAAGATGCAGTTATGAATTGCCAAAATAATAAACTAAATTAATTTATTTGATGGTTAAATAGCTTAACAATCAAATAAATTCTTTCTTAAATTTTCTGTATTTGACGTTTGACGGTTGTTATATTTAACTGTTCAATTTTTTCATCTAATATTTAATGATTTTATAAATAACTATCAAATATATATTTTCTCATCCTCTACCTTAGCTTATATGACATTTTTTAATTTAATTGTCAAATATTAAGTGTCAGATAAGATCATTTTTATAATAGTGTTTATTAAATTATATAGCTTGTTAATTTCAAAAATCAAACAGTGTACATAAATTCAACCACTGAGTTGCTTTTAAAATAAAAGAATACAATCACAATAATCATGATTCAAATCAAATACACAATAACTACAAATAACCCCATACTACAAGCATTATAAAAGCAACATAATCATTAAATTATATAACTTAAGTGAGTAAATGATTATGTAAAAGAAAATAAAATGAATAAATAAAAATATATATACCATGGCTCTATCTATACAAATAAAGTATTAAATATTACTGAAATAACATAAAATAATAATAATATATTCAGCATGAAATAAGACATTCGTGATAGTGATTTCATATCCTGTACCATTCCAAACATATTTTTGTCTCATCTTGCAAAATCTCATCCCATTTTTTTGGATTGGATCGAGACAAACCCAGTTTAATATGATTGGGATGACTACGGGCTCATTGAGATGTGAAGAAATATGAACACTTGCAGCAATAGCTGAGCAGAGAAACAAGTACACATAAACGCACGCGACGCATGCACTCCCAAGCTACTCATCGCTCACACATCAATTTGTATCCCTTTGTTGAGGGGGGAACAATAAAGAGAACAATTTTGTTCCCTCACTACAGTTTGGAGTTACTCTCTCAATATGTGATCCGCCGAGGCTGTAAATTGATCAAAGATCGGTTGAAAGCCTTTTAGCCACGTCAGAAACATTTTCATAATTAAACTCTCCCTTTTCTTTCTCTCTGTGCATTACTTATTTATGGGAAACAATTAAATGGACAACTTTGTTTCCGAGCTGCCATAGTTTTGATACTAAGGACCCGTTCCGTTCAATCCCATCACCGGCGTGTAATTGTAGTGTAGGGTGATTAAGATTGCATAACCACTCACGTGAGTGTATTTTAGATTTTTAATTAGTCAATTTCTGTTTTTTTTTGTAATGTACATATACATGTGTGTATAGCAGTTTTTTTATACTATTATACATATAATATACATGCAACAAATTAACTAAGTTTTTCATTGTATGTGAAACACGCAAGACACGAATACAATTTTGCATGTCAAACCAAATGAGCACCATGATATTCATCACTTTCTGATGAGATCTGAATCATCCAGGTTCAAAACTTTTAATTTGTAAATTTATTTAAAAATATTTGTTGAGAAGTGCCAATAAGGAAATTATGTTTATTTTTGATATTTTATTAAAATAAAAAATTATAGTTATTATAAAAATTATAAAAAAATTAATATCAAATCTATATCATCTATATTAAATATAGACCATCCAAATTATTGATGAGCAAATTTATTTAAAATTTTTGTAATTTTTTTAATAAATGAATTATCAAAAATAAAATAAATGATGCAGAGTAGGCTTCCTGTCTTAATGACCGTCGATCCACTAGAGGATATTTTATTTTCTGTGGTGATATACTAGTGTCTTGGTCTTCTAAGAAACAAAGTGTTGTAGCTAGATTTCGTGCCAAGTTAAAGTATAAAGCTTTTGCTCATACAGCTTTTGAGTTGATGTGGCTTCGATCTCTTTTCGATGAATTGGGACTATTCTCGAGTGACTTGGGTAATATGGTGTGATAATATCTTAACAGCTGCTTTGGCTTATAATCCTGTGTTTCATGCTTGAACGAAACATATCGATACACTCTTTATTCATAATTTAGTTCTTGCAAAGAAGATAGCTATTAGGTTTGTTCCAACTGAAGGTCAAATAGTAGATATTCAAACAAAGCCATTGACATCTTCACATTTTCTTTCTTTAAAAAAAAAAAACTCAGCTTATCAATAGTAACCTCTCGTTTGCAGGGGCATGACAAAAATACTAGTCAAGCCCAAAGCAAGGTCCAAGATCATACACAGTCCAATAACTCAAGATAATAAAAAGCCTGATAGATTTATTTTCTCGTATGTATTTCACTGTTGTATTTTCTATTCATTTATGTTTGTAATAGTATAGAACCAGTGACATGGCCTTTTTACTGTAACAACCTGCTCTATAAATGATGAGATTTTCACTGTGGCCGCCTACGTTGAGCGAGTCATTTCTCATGTTGTGATATTTTCTTGATTAGGAATCAATACGATGGTGAGAGGTTCTTGGTGCATTGGCGGAAACTTCAATGGGACTCTCTCTATACATGATCATCGATCTAATATGCAAACAAGTAGCTTTATTGATCGTGAGTTGAGTGTTTAGGCAGAGGAGTTGGCTTTGTCAGACTTAGGTTGTTTTAGGCCTTATTTCACCTTGAAGAGGAGATGTAGTGAAAGTAGGTTGGATAGAATTCTTGTTAACTTTGAATTCCTTACTACTTATCTGAAGGCTTCTATGCTGCATCTTCCTTTCTTTAAGTCTAATCATCAAACTATGCTGCTCCCTTTGGGAGAAGATGGTAATAGAAATGCTAGCAGGGAAGCTCCTTTTTGTTTTGTTGCATCTTGGAATCTTCATGAGAAGTTTTCTTGCTAGTTTTTTGGAAGAGGCATGGCGTGGTGATAAGATAATATTAGCCATACTACTTCATAATTGTGGGTTTGGAGCCGAGAGGTATACAGGCATTTGGGTTGAAAATGAAGACACCTTTAAACAAGCTTTAAGACCATAATAACTTATCCCATAAGCGATTCAATCAACAATCTATAGACCTCCTTCTCTAAAAACTTTGGCGTGAACTTAAAGAAGTTTTAATTCAAGAAGAGCTCATTTGGGCTCAGAAGTCTAAGTGTAATTTCTATGTTCTTAGAGATAGAAATTCGAAATACTTTCATGCTAGGATAAATGCTAGAAGACAAAGAAAAAAAATTGAGGCCTTGAAGAGTGATATGGAACTTGGATTTTTGAGAAAGGAGAAATTAAGGTTAATGCTTTATCATTTATCATAATTTGTTCCGAGAAGATGGTTGTAATTCTTATTATTAGTTTGGTCCCTTTTCCTATCCAAAAATTAGAGAATGTGCAGGAGATATCCTCTTTGGGGAATGCAGTAACAGGAGACAAAATTCATCAGGCTATCTTTAACATGGGTAATCTTCAGTCTCCTTACCTTGTGGTTTGAGTGCTGTCTTTTATTAGAATCAGTGGAATTTAGCAGGTACTTCTATTACTAACTTTGTTCAAGTGGCTTTCAAGAATCCTTCCATTATTGAAGAAGTTAATGGTACTTTCCTTGTCCTTGTTCCTAAAAAAGATCAAGCTGAAACAATCCATGATTTTCACCCTATTAGCCTTTATAACGTTATATACAAGGCTATAATAAAAGTTGCTGCTAATAGGATTAAGGGAATTTTGCCTTTCATTATTTCTCCTAATAAAAATGGTTTTGTTCCTGGTAGATTGGGCTTAAATAAGGTTATTCTTGCACTGAAAGTTGTTCACTCTATGAGGACAATAAAGGGTAAGAGGGGATTTATGACTATCAAGATTGACTTTAAGAAAGTTTATGTCAGGCTCCGATGGAGTTTCATTATGCAATGCGTTATGAACTTAAGCTCCTACCTTATATTTTAAACGTGGTTCGAAAATGCATCACATCACTTATTATGCAAAATCTGTGGGAAGAAAGACTCAAGATTTCTTTCCATTGTGAGGCATTTGGCAAGGTTATCCTATATCTCTGTATCTTTTTTGTCATTTGTATTGAAAAATTGGCTTACTAGGTACAAGAAGAGATTCATAAGAAAAATTAGAAGTTCATCAAACTCAACAAAGTTGGTCCACTTATTTTGCATAGTTACTTTACAGATGATCTTATTATTTTTGCGAAGGCTTTTAAGGACCACGTGGAAGTGATCAGGAGATGCTTGGATACTTCCTGCAATGTTTCTAGCCAGAAAGTTAGTCAAAGCAAGACACGTCTTCTTTTTAAATAATGAAAATCATATGCATATTGCCCAACTGCGTGAACAGCTTGGGTTTCTCTTTTACATCTGATCTCAAAAAATATTTAGGAGTTCCTTTGCACTATGATAGAATTAAAAAAGATACATATCAGTACATGGTGGATAAAGTCAAAACAAAACTAACTAATTTGAAGGCAAACTCTCTTTCACTAATAAGCAGACACACAATTGTCACCTCTGTTGTGCAAGCAATTCCTTTGTATCCTGTGCAGAGATGTGCGCTCCCTTTAGCTGCCTATGGTGATTTGGAGAAAAGTACTAGATGATTTCTTTAGGTATCTACTGATGAAAAAAAAAATAAGAATTCATCTTGTAGCTTGGCCTAAGGTTTGCAAAGAGAAGAGGAAGGGCGTAGATTGGGAATTTGGCATGTGAGACTTCAAAACAAGGCTTTTATGATGAGGGTAGGATGGGGATTAATGAAGAACAAAGATGCTTTATGGGCTCAAGTAGTTAGAAGTAAATATAAGTGTGGGGCTGGTTAATCCCAGAGATTGTGTGGAGGTTAAATCCATGCGGTTTTCTATCATCAAACCGAGTATTATCTCTAGTTTTTTTCAATTGTAATATGTGAAATTGGTGCTCTTTAAACATCAATGCAACAATGGGGTAGGAAGCAGAGAATTAGAAGGAATTATTTGTTGTTATGTGCTGGCTCCTTTGGAAATGAAGAAATGAGCAAATTTTTGAAAATATTAGTACTGTCGTCAACGACTTTATATGAAGGCTAAGGCTATTGTTTCTAGCTATCATGAGGCACATCTAAGCCTAAAACAAGTTAATCTCCAAGGAGCTATGACGAATGAAGGGAATCCTCCTACGTTACAAGAAGTTTGGAGATGGTTCGTGTTGATAGAGCTTATTCTCACTTTAGTGATGATACGAGTTGTGGGGTTATTATTAAAGATAATTATCACTCACCTCTGGAAACTTTTATGCTTAAACTTCTGGATAGAGATCCTCTTATTGGTAAACTATGAGCTTGTCTTATGGGGCTTTGGCGAGCATGGGACAGGGGGACATTGAAAGGTGTGCTTGAGAAATGACTCTTTGAAGGCCCTCAATCTAATTAAGGGTGGGAATAGCGATACTCATGGTAGTTGGAACTTGATCCTCCAATGTCACAATGTGTTGTCTCGTAATTGGGTTGTTGAGCTTGGCTTTGTTAGAAGAGAGCCTAATATGGACACTTATTATCTTACAGAGTGTGCTATGGCACTGTCGCCTGAGCTTCATTTTCTACCTTTAGAGGATCTACTACTGTTTTGTAGACAGGCTGTTTGCTTTTTGTATTCTTCGTTTATTAAAAAAAAACACAAAAGTAGAATAGTATAAAATCTGCATCAATAACAAAAGCCCCGTTTCGTTATTAGAATAGATTAAAAAATAAAATAAAAATAAACTAAATCACCCTTACTCTTATGATAAGTATAATAAAATTCATTAATGTATACTATAAATATGAGAATTATCACACTTTTCAAAATTTTATAAATCATGATTTCTAACCTATAAATTAAATTATCCTTTTCTTTTATGAATGTGCTCACCGATTGCCTTTAATCATATTATGTTTACTTTTATTTTTTTAATCTATTCCATTCAATTTATTTCTAATAAGCAAACAGGATTAAAGTGTTTGATAAACAGCTTGAAAATTCAGCCTTCCCAGTTCCTATCTGAGAGTCAAAATAAAACGGAAATTAAAATGTTAAAATAAAATCATTTGTTAATAGAAAGTCTGAACTACCCTTTGTCTTCCAGAATTAGATTTTCTCATGTCTTTGTCATGGGGCACTCTCCTGCATGCCCCATGACATTTTGCCCAAGTCCCAAAAAACACATGTGGTATGACGGTAAATTCTTCGTAAACACAAGTCCCAAAAAAACATTTTGCCCACTGGTGGAAAGACCAGTTGTCAGAGGACACTGGTGAGAAGATGCAACAGGAGAGACATTTTGCCCTTCGCCTCCTTCCACTCTCCCAACTATTGAAACTATCATATAAACTTTAACTTAATTTCTTATATTACACGCACACACTATATGCAAATTATTCTTTACACCTTTACACACATAAAGCACATATACATAAGAATAAATTAATATAACCTGTACAATATAGTATCTGCATTAATCATATATACAAGTTTCTTCATGAGCCATATATTCGCTCTCTCTCAAGTCTTAACTGAGGTCTACAAATACAATGCAAACATGAGTATTAACTGTTGTGGCGCACTAAACAAACTGTTGAATCAAAGGAGGATGATTATGCACATGCACAGTCAAAAAACAACAGCTACAGAGAGCTCCAACAACGTTTGTAGTCCATTAATTTAGAATAATCAAGAGATTCCACCGACACCAAGACATTCTGCTTCTGTTGCAAGGGTCCAGTGATATGGCCACTGCAATGCCTCCCCAGTCACTTTCCCCCGTCATCAATCATCAAATACACCCCACATGGTGCACGAAAAACAATGGCGTTTTCTCTGCTAGTCTTTTGTTTGATTCATGACACCCTCCTAGCTACCAAACTATGCTACATGGACCATATTATATGTAAATTAATTACCAGAGTACTATAGACTATGATGCTCAACTTCACGTACCAGTACGGGAAGCCCACATCTGAAAGTGGCCGTGAGTCCAGGAGAGAACCTTGGGGTGTGACTAGGAGACACCAATTCGATCTGGAATCGTCGGAGCAATGAAAGTGCCACGCTTTTGAGCTCCACCATGGCCATCTCTTTGCCCAAGCACACCCTTAGGCCGGCTTGGAAAACCGGGTACTTGAACGGATTTTCTGGGTAAAACTGCCCATCCCTCAACCACCGTTCGGGTTTGAATTCAAAGCAATCTGGACCCCAAAT
This sequence comes from Prosopis cineraria, assembly GCF_029017545.1. NCBI lineage: Eukaryota > Viridiplantae > Streptophyta > Magnoliopsida > Fabales > Fabaceae > Prosopis > Prosopis cineraria. The sequence continues at coordinate 48,139,498 of NW_026555332.1, forward strand.
TTCCTCCAACCGACCCATGGCATATGGATGGTAAGTAACCCTAGTTCCACTTTTCACGGCCGTCCCATCGGGCAACACATCGTCTTTTAAGCAGAACTTTGAATCAAATTGGATCGGAGGGTAAAGCCTCATGCTTTCGTACGCTGCCGCTTGTAAATAGTGCAGTTGCCGCAACTGTTCCAGGCTCGTGAGCTCTTTTTGGGGTCCGATTAATTTGTCTGCTTCGCGCCGAATCGCTGATTCTACTTCTGGGTGTTTGGCCAGTAGCCAGAAGAAACTGGTCAGTGCTGAAGCCACCGTGTCACGACCAGCCAATAGGAAGCTTATAACAATATCTCTCAAGTACGTGTCGTCGTGTACAGTGGTCATGAACTGTGATAGCAAATCTTTTTGAGCGGAAAACCCGATTTTTCGCTTTTGCCTTATCACCTCTTTGGCTAACAGATTAATCATTCTGATCGCTTTTTTGAGTCTCTTCTCGCTGCCCAGATTGAGCATCCTTTTGATCTTCCACACCAAAGGGGAAACTGCCATCGCTCTCTCTGCTGATAACTTGGAAGCCAGGTCAAAGGAATCGGCGAACTCCGACATGGGCAGAGACAACTCTAGGCACTTAGGGTCAAGCCCGAAGGAGAATCGACAAATGCTATCAAACGAGAATCTTCTAAAAACATCTTGTAAATCCAAAACGCTGTCTTGCTTTGACAACAGAAGTGGGATGAGGCGATGTTGGATTTCACAGTTGACAATCTCAAAAGCGAAGGATCTGACGGAGGACTTGTTAAGCTCCAAGCTGGCCATCTTTTTCTGAAACTTCCATAGTTCGCCGTCTACGTTGAAAATACCTCGCCCTAGGAAATCGCCCAGGATCATGGAAAAAGTTCTCCCTTTTGGGAAATTATTAAATTTTGTCTTCAGCATGTACTCGACGTTTTCTGGGTTCGCGGTGATCGTGTTCCCAAGAACGTGGATGTGGATGGTTTTAGCAGGGGAGTTTCGAAGAAGGTGAGCCAACCAATCGCAAAGATTAGGAAAGTTTTTTGACCAGCTTGAAGTGAGATAAGACTGGCAAGTTTCGCAGCTACAGAGAGCGTTGAGCTTGGGAAGTAACGAATGTGAGAGAGACAGGAGCGAGAAAGTTAAGAAGATGATGGTGGTGGTTGAAAAAATAGGTAAGAGCTAAAGAAAACACAGAAAGGCTGAAAGGAGGCCCCAAGTTCCATAGTGATGGATAATATTTTGGATAAAGATAAACAGAGGAATTAGGGACGGAAGGATAGGGAAGAAGAGAAAGTAGAAGGACTGCCATTGGCTGTGATGTAATGGCTATATATACGTGGGATTGATTTCATATAGAAACTGTTTTCATCATTAAATATACAACATTATCATTATATTATAGTATTATAATTAGTGGTATATACAGATTATTACATACTGTATTAGTATAAGAGTATTACATTATAGAGTCCAGTATAAGGAGTAGACTGTAGAGCATTGTTGTAGTGTAATGAAGAAAGAAACGAAGAAACCGTGCACTGACTAGAAAGCATAGTTTCCAAGACCCATGATGTATTGTCCTGTGTGCTGCATCAGTACATCGATCATATATTTACCTCACGTGTTTTAATGTGAGGGTCAGCCTCTTACACACACACGCGCACACATTGGTTTGAATCTGTGGGATGCATTCCAGCCCCACCGCACGATCATTGATATTCGATCTCTGCCAATCACGAAGTGGGGAATGGGGCGCATCTGCTGTGAATAATGCTTTAATCCAGAGATCGACCAACCATATGGAATTTTTTTCCACAAAAAAAATAATTATACTTTGGAGTCATAGAGACATATATAAACGTTTTGAAATATCGTAAGAAATAGATTATGGCCCCACGTCTAAGCTTTCATATTTTATAAATAATGCAGTTTTTATATATCTGTTTATATATTGATGATTATTGATATTAATGATATATCCAAGAATACACAAATGATGATATCGATTACTATTTGCCAAACGAGGTGTGTACAACTGCAAAATTTACAACAGCGGTTTCCACTTTCATTTTTCTAACTAAGCTTTAATTTCAGAATTTATAAATCTTTCACGATGTACAACTGATTTGCATAGTATTTTGATTTTTTTTTTTGGTAAGTCGAAAATAAAGCTAATATTTTGATTTTTATAACGAAGCTCTTAGAATTTTCAAATTTTCAGACATTTTATAATTGTTTGATTTCTAATTAAATTATAGTATCATTAAATTAAGAAAAAATGACGGATTAATTACAAGAGCGTTTTATCCAGATATTTAATTTTAAACAATTATTATAATTAATTTTTTAAACTATGTGAGTTAATTAAGATTTACTTTTATTTGAAAACAGATTAAATACGTGCTAAAATGCACAAACACAATTTTATCAAGTTGCTTTTTTTAATATTAGTAGTCCCTGTCTGCGTGACTTCATAAATTATGGTCTTTTAATGTCATTTTTTTGGATTCTATAGTCCTCCAACGTCATTCTCTTACAGCTACAAGCTTCATTCAAGGCTGCAGATTTCCTTTTTTTAAAAAAAAAATAAGCAGATTTCCTTTAAATGCAACTTCCTCTTTCTTTTTTTTGACCACTAAATGCAACTTCCTCTTTAAATTTGTCTTTTATAAATGGACCAAAACATTCAAATAATGTAGCACTCGTGTACTACACAGGAACCCTAGTAAGATACTAAATCCTGAGTGATATGTACTGATTAGCCTTATTTCTTTTCTATTTTTCCTCAATTAAATGACTTTTTGAAAAGCGTATCCTATGATAACTTTTAGTCATTTTAATTTTAACATTATTATTTTTAAATAATTTTTATCAATTATTATTATTTTACAAAAAATTAAATTTAATAAGTTAACATTTAAAAATATTTTATCAATATTATTTAAAAGTTCAAGATAAATTTTTTTATGATAAAACTAACTGTGTTAGAATTAAATAATTAAAGTATGCAAAGATCAAAATAAAATATTGTATAAAGTTAAAAAATTAAAAGAATATTTTAGCACTTTAATTTTTATAAAGCTATTTTTAAAAAATAATTAATTATACCTAAAACCCTGAGCTAAGGCTTGCATCTAGGGGGACAAAATAAATGTAATTAAGATTTATAAACAGGAAATGACGGGGCAGTATATGTTTATGCGTGAGTCCAAGATTCCGAATTTCAAATTCAAATGCACGTTTCTCAGAATAATAGATCGACTAGGCTACCAAACTTGGAAAAAGTATTACTCTTTTTATTTAAAAATATAAAATATTTTTAAAAAAATTAAATATTTAAAAATATAAAATATTTTTAGTGTTTGAATATATAATTATTACATTTTTACTAAAAGTACTTCTAATAAATAAATTATTTTATATTTATTTTAGAATATAAAACCCTATTAAATAGAGATAAATATAAAAAGATAGTATTAATTTAAAAATAAATAATTACTTTAAAAATAATAATTGTGATGGAACTAAAATTGTAATAACATAAATAAATTTATCATCATTTTTCATTTTAAAAAAATTATATTGAATAAGTTAGTATAGTTTTTTATTATAAGTATGCTCTTCATATTTTATTTAAATTATCAAAATATTATATATCTAGTGTTTGAACCCAAATATTTTTATTTAGTTCAGAAGATATAAAATAGCAAGAGTAGAGGGTACAAAGTTATAAAATTTATATACCCCACTCATAATTTTTTTCAAAGTTTGGGGGCGCATTTGCACTCCTCAAGCTAATGTGGCTATGCTCTAACATATCTTTTGGATATGTTGAGTGATCAATATAAAAAATTTTTATAACGTAAAATATAATAAATCAGTCACACTGTACATTAATAATAAATTTTTTGTATATCAGTGTAAATCTACCACACTTTCAAATTTGTTAAATTTTGGTTCATATTTTTTGGGTACAATACTTTTTTCAACTAATGGACTAATTTATCTTATTATTAATTGTTGGAGTATTTTATTTTTAAAACATGTAGGGATATATTAAATGGAATAAAGTTAAAAATTTATTAAATTTTAAAATGTAATTAATAAAATTTAGTGCTTTTCTTAGTTCTGATAAAGCATGTTGAAAATGGCTAATACATATAAGGGAAAAGGGTAAAGTTATTTTCATATAGCTTCCAGCAATTTAATTCATGCAGTTGTTGACTTGATGCCTCTGTCACCGGTAACTGCAGACAATTCCAATTTAACTCTAACTTGGCTTAGTAGTTGTAATCATTAATCATTAAGTATACTGCCCTAGTGTTATGTACTCTCTTTAATTCTTTTTATATGTTATTTCTAATTGCTTTACCAAAATTAATGATAAGTGATTAGATTACTGAGATTGTCTCCAAATGAAATAAGTTTCCCTACTTACCCTTGATAAATGCTTTAAAAGCATTTGTTCTCTCGTATAACTTTTTATTCTCTACTCATCAAAAATTGTGAAAGGATATGTTTGAAAAAATTCATTAATAATTCATTTTTTTAATGCAGAATGGCTTATAGAAAGGATGATGAATTTCTTCTAAAATATTTTCCTCAACTTTTGAAAGTGGTATAATCTTGCTCCTATCATTAACAATTGCTAACTTTGACTGCTCATTAGCTAGAAATTAATAAGAAAAAATCTTTAAAATAACCAAAAAGTTACAATAAAGAATCCAGAAATTATAAAAAAATGACCAACTATTTTTGTCTAGTCATTTTCTATAATTTTTGAGATATTTTTCTATCATTTTTTGATCAACTAATGATCAATATTAACTTTTATTAACTGTATAAATCAAATTACACTATTTTCAAAAGTTAGGAAAGTAATTTGTGTAATAAATGAGTTCAAGTCCATAGTGCTATTGAACATAAAGTTTAATAAGTAATTTGATCATTTATTCTATATTTAATGTAGAAAAAATAGAAAATTGGTTTAATTTTTAAACAAAGTTAATTAATAATAACGTTTTTCTTCATTGTGGTAAAAATGCCAAGATTGGTTGATGGATAGAACTATAAAAAGTAAACTGATAAAATGCTTAATAAAAAAAAATTGGACAAGAAATGCTTATTTTAAAGAAAAAATATATGTGCAGGTCTGTATAGTTTCACTCAACTTTAAATTAGGTCCCTATAGCTTATTTTGTTTTAATTAAACTCTTATAATTTAATCAATTAAATTTTTTAATACTTAAAAGTTAAAATCCTTAAATTTTTCTTTAAAAAATAAAATTAAGAACCTTTATTTTTTATTAAATGATTATACGACTTTATAATTAACTACTTAATTTTTATAACTCAAATTTATATAATTAGGTTGTTTTCTAAATAATTACTACTAGAAAAAAAAGAAATTACTGATGAAAAAAATCAGTACAACCCATCACCAATTTTAGATTTGATGACCAATCATCCCTCACAATTTTAGTGACAAAAAGAATCTGCATTGCCTCATGTCAAACAAAAATCTCTATCTTTTCTTATGCATTTTTTGCTAATTGAGCTATAATTAATGACTTTTCAATTTTAATATGCAAAATTATATATATACACACACACACTACTTAATTCAATACATATATTTAAGTTAATATATTTTTAAAATATTTTTGTTAGTATTTAAATATGTTGACAAATATATTGGCATATATACACACTAACGCATGTAAAAATATAAATCAATATACATATTATTTAATATCAATTAATATATATTATGAAAAAAATTTTTTTTATATCAATTTATATCATCCATATTAAAATTAAAATATTTTCATATTATAAAATTTTATTTTTACAATAAAATTTACATAATAAAAGATAAAACTATTTGTTATGCTTTCATATCATTTTATATTGTGTATTTTATTATAATAAAACAAAAAAATACTTGTCTTGTTATTTAAATTGGTGATTTTTATTTTTTTTCATATAAATTATATATATATATATGTATATATTATATTTTTTATTTTTATAAAGTATTTAAGCATATTTTATTAATTTTTAAATTAAAAATACATGTCGCTACTCACTAGTATAAAGATTTAGTGATAGAAGCTGTTGACAAATTTAAACTTGTTATTAAATTTATGATATTTAATTAAAATGTGATGACATCCTATATCTATTACTAATTTATATAATCTGTGATAGATTTTAGCTTCTCACAAAATTTTTGTCATTAATTCTAATAATTAATAACAAATTGGAGATTCATCACTAATTTTAATTTCTTTAGTAGTATGTATTTTTTATACATATAGAATTTTCACAAAAAATTAATAATTATAAATAATGCATGAAATTGAATTTTTTTTAATTCTAGCAAAATATATTAAATTAAATTTTCTATAAACTCCAAAAATATTTTTGTTTTGTGTTCATTATTAGCTAAAATGGCTTGATTAACAGAAAATAAACTGTAGGGACCTAATTAAAAATTGAGTTAAATTATAAAGACTTACAAATATATTTTCCTTAATTTAGATGATTCCTGTTTTATTCCCAAATATATCATCCTTGTTTGAACCAAAACCAGAGCATTAGGCCCTACTACAAAATATTCCAAAACCTAAACCAAAGCAAGTGGAACTCAACCCAAATACAATTTAGCATGATGGAACTCCCTCTAGATAGTTATAGGTGAACAATTATTTGCTCCTACTAGCACTAAACTCAAGTTTAGAAAAAAAGTGTGCCACTATCATTTGTTATAAATAGGTAACGAGCATGTAACTCATCTCACTTGACACTGTCAAATTTATACCTGGCTTGCCTAGTGTAATTACTTAAGTCTCGACCTTGTGTCGTCTTCATCCTAACCTAGTGTGACTTTCTCTCTCCATGCAAACCCAGCTCTTCAGGCTAGTTTTCCAAACTTGATTGTGTCTATGCATTCATGAGGGCACCTCATTATATTATCCTTTCCAACAGGGGTGAAGTTAAGAATTTTTATTAGGGGAGGTCAAGATGACAAAGTATATATGATAATTAAAAAAAAGTTTAATATTACATCACTGATATAATATAAATATTTTAACATATATATTTATATTTAATTTTACACATGTATACCAATATATATTTATATATTAAGTTTTGCTCGTCGATTTTTTATGGTATAAAAATTATTAATTATTTTGTTCATGATAAATGTTTTAGCAATTTTCTTCTAAATATGAATTATTATTAAATTGATACAAATTTTATCATCCCTATAAACATTAAATGATTTAAATATATCATTAAAATTTAAAGTTCTGTTTCATGTATCAGGCTATATTATTTGCTTTGAATTTACTATTTAATTTTTTTAATTGATACATGTAGGAAACAAATATATCAACACATCAATAATGCTCAATTGTCATAAAATCTGTATGTCAATGAGATCAAAATATATCAGAGTAAAAATCATCAGTATTGTAAATTTTAATAGCTTGATTATTTCAAAAAAGGTAATTTTTTTAGAAGAATATCTTCACCAAACCTCTTAACTTCTGGCTAAGTAATTTTATAATAAATATCAAGCACCTAGCATTCAATATATCTTGAAATTTTTATTGTAATGTTTGACAAAGTTTATTAATAATAATTCTTACTATTTATTTTATTAAATATAAAATGAAAGCAAAATAAAAACAATATTAATACTTTAAGAACATGCATAATATTATCTTGTTAAAAATAAGTAGATCTTATGACAACTATGTCTTTAAACTACTGAAATAGTTGCTTTATACATATATAATTAAAATAAAAATTTTATCCAGTACTTCATAACTTCTATAATGTGCCAACTTAAAAATTAAAAATATATAACCTCTACATTTTACTAAGAAAAAAATTAAAAAGTTAGGGGGCTGTGGCCCTTACTAGTCCCCCTCCCTCCACCCTTGCTTTTCAATCAATGCTATTGAGCCCTATGTTCCTTTACAGAGCTCTTGCTCACAGGTCACTTAACTTTCTAAAATATTTGTGATAAAGAATATTGGGAACTCATTTCAATCATTTGACTGCAACTCACTCTTTTGATGACATGCTCTTCTAGTATGTTTGGCATATTTGAATATCCTAAGGGTAGCAATGCTCCGACCCTTTCACAAAAAATTGAACTAACAATTGTATAATAATATTGGCTTGGTAGTTACTCCCTTCGGATTAAAATATAGGATATTGGTAACTAATTCATGGTTCTAAAAAAATATTAGTTGAAACCTTAACTTCTTAATTTTTTTACATATTTCCAATTATACCCTCATTGAATAATCTATATAAGTTCCTTGATAATAACAATTAAAATTTTAATAAATCATTTTTTTCAAAAAGAATGATAAATGAAATGGGGCATAGTTGAAAAAATAATTATAAAAATTACCTAATGACATATTCTTTTCCTCCCTCCAATCCTTATCATAAGGACTTGTTAATTATTACTCCATCTGTTTAAAAATATAAGGTATTTTTTGAGGAGTTAAATGTTAAAAAATGTAAGGTATTTTTAGTTTTTTGATGTATAATCATTGCCTTTTTTTAAAAGTGCCTGTATTGATAATAACTTTATATTTATTATAAGGTGTTTAATAAGAGTAAATATAAAAATATAAGATTAGTTTAAAAGTAGGTAACTATTTTATTGAGAGTGAGATTCATTAAAAATAATTTATATTCTTGAACGGAGTAAGTACATAGATTAAAATATTAATTAAAATTAAATAGTTGTGTGTAAAAATATCCATTAAAATTACTCGCTTGATGAACAAATTGAAATAAGATTGATATGCAAGAGCAGTGAAGAAAAGACGTTTTTCATAAACGAGCAATAAATATTTTGTTAATTTTGTACGATGGGCCAATTCTCGTAAAAATCTATCCTGTATATAAGATTAAAAGCTTGACAGGAAAAAATAAAAAACAGGGACTAAAAGGATACTCCTTTCAATCTCATTTGTAAGATACATTTTAAATTATTTATTTAATTTTATTTATAAATCATGATGTAATCTTTAGGTAATATTTAAAATGTATTTTTGATATTACTTTTTATAAAAAAAGTAGCATAATATTAATTTTAAATTTTTATCTGAAGGTATATTTAAAATTTTATACACTTTTTTTTAATCTTTTTGCATTAATATTGACAAGGTTATCCGGAATGAATTAAAAAAAAATGGAGGAAGCATATATCCTGTAAAGGAATTGACTTGTAGTGGGGTGGGAGAGGCAATGCGTCATCTCCTTCAAAAATGCATGCAATAAACAGAAAAGTTCATTTGTAATTTCAAATTATCATCCTATGAGATGGATTAGGGACAACAAACTGGGACTGGCTTGGTTTCATCATATAAAAAATACTCACCAATAAGGGCCAGTCCAACTTACAAGGATTTGGCTCATGACCAAGGTCATAAAATCAAATTTTATTATTAATATAAGAACCTTATAAATGACTGATTTATAAATACTTTTATAAGTATTTTTTAAATTTCAAAGCATGTCTTGAATTTTGTGAGTCTCAAAATTCAACTTATCTAATTTTTTTTTATCAAAAGAAATATTCAAAACCAAACTGTACATGTAATTGGAGATTGGAGATGATGGATTAGCACCAGTTAAAATTATCAAGAGAATGACAATAGAATTTCAAAGGAGAAAACTAAGGACATCCAGGTCTCCGACAAAATTTTATGAAAAATGATTTGTAAATATTATTTTAGATAGTTGTAAAAAAGAATTTCAACTATAAATTAAAAGTTACACTTAGAATTTAAATATTTAATTGTCATTAGAATTCCTAAATTTATAATTGTCTTGTTTGGCAAAAAGAATTTGCCATTACTTGAATTAATTACTTACAATTTATCTGTCATAAAATCTAATAAAGAACTTAATTATCATTAATTTTAACTTTTAAAACTTAAGTGCTATTCTTTCAAAATTGTTTTGAACATAAGTCTTCTTTGCGGAAACCGATTTTGTAATGAATTAGGTGGGCTCCTCCATAGGATGAAGTTCAACGAATATAAGTTGTTCAAACAGACACTCGAGATTAGCCCAGCTAGGTTGACAATTCTGTTCCATCTCTGTAGTTAAATCTCCACAAATGGTTATTTTTCGTTACTTTTAACTAAGTTAAAATATATTTTAAGTTTTTTAACTTTATATAAAATTTTAATTTGTTCCTTTAATTTTGTAAAGTATGTTTTTAGTTATTTAGTCCTAATATTTTTAGTTTCAAATAATTATTTTTATATTAATTATTGTTATTTTGACAAAAATTAAACTTAATATGTCAATATTTATAAATATTTTGTCAATATTTAAAAGTTTAAATATAAATTTATTGAAATAAAATTAACAGTGTTAAGATTAAAGATTAAAAATATATTATATAAAATCAAAAGATTAAAAAGAAATGTCACGTAAAACTAAAAGATCAAATGTATATTTCAAACACGGTCCCTGCTATTTTCAGAAGATCGTTTTATTCCATCTCTCTGAAGCTTTCCCTTTTAAAAACCGTCTAAATATAAATTCGTACGTCTTGATGAGAGAAACCAATAATCCTTGTAGCGAAAATCAACAGGTTCAGTAAAGGAGCTAGGTCCAATTATATGCACTCCTTCGTTATAATTTATAAGACATTATTAAGTATATTTAACACAGATATTTTTGACAAAACAATGTTATGTCATCCATATCTTTTTAATATTACTTTTTTAATTGTATTTTTTATAAGTGAAATATTAAATGAAGAGTATTTTTTAAAATTTATATTTATATTTTAAAAAATAAAATTGTAAAATATTTTTAATAATTTTTATTAGTACATGTAATTTTATATAAAAATATTGTGTAGATTGTGAATAATGGAGTACCTTTAAATTATATATGTAAAAAAAACAGGATAGGATTGCAATAATTTACATCAAAAGTAGAGGTGATAATTTAGATGAACAGACTCGAGCTTGGCTCAAAAAGTTTGACTTCTTAAAAATTCAAATAATCAAGCTTAGCTTAAAATTCTTTTAGATTTGGACAGCCCAAATACCCGAATTGAAATTATTTTTAATTAAATTTTTTATTTAAAATTAATTATTTTATTAATATTTTTTTAGATACTTAAATGATCTATAGGACTCAAATATATGAAATTTTAATATAAAATAATTTAAAATTTAAAAAATTAATTAATATTTATGATATTATATATATCTTTTAAAGATATAATTTTTTTTATTCAGGGATTCAGGTTTGATTTTGGCCCAATTTTTTTTAGCCTATTTGGACTGAAAGCATCTTTTTTTTTTTTTTTGTTTAAAGCTTAGTCCTAAATATTTTTGGATAATTTTGAGCTAGTTTGTTAGGTTTAATTTGAATTATGTCAAAAGTTTATCATCTTTCATCTCCTTCCATTCCAGCATTTTAGGTTAACTGACGGTGTGTGTAAAATTTATACACACACTATTCTTATTTAATTTTGTGTATTTTGTATTATACTGCAGCTATAGTTAATTAATAATTACAGTCATTTTGATTCTATAGGTATATCACCCAGAATATTGTAGCAAAGTGATTTTTAATTGAAAGCGGTGGAGTCTGAAAATCACAAATGGGATCTTATGGAAAGAAGGCACACGCACGTTAATATAAGAACTTTAAAAAATAAAAATGGAGTATCAACCAAAGATACAAACATATGTGAAAAAACATAATCACTTGTCCCTATAATTTTATTACATTTTATTTTTAACTCCAGTAATTTATTTCTAGCGTTTTAAATTTTTATAGTCATTCTAATTTAACATCGTTAACAATTAAAAAATAAACATCATTCAATATTATTAAAACTATAAAAATTAAAAGCATTAAAAAAACAGAAGTTAAAAATAAAATTTAATAAAATTATAGGATGATTGATTGTGTCTTGTCCTTGCACAGACAGGGAAGCCAATATATAGTTTTATACAGTAGATCTGCGTCCCTTTGCATTCTCCATCCATCGGAACAAGACTAAGGCCACATAAAATGTGTGATGTTTGCACATACGTCAGTCCAGGCACCAAAAAAATAAAAATTAAGAGAAAATAAAACGTGACTCCTAGCGGGGCACCACGTCCATTCGACCCTACCCAACTGCCCATATTGCATGTCACTGATGATTACGGTCAGTGGCAGTACACAACTTTTGGAGAAAATATGAAGCGATCACATTCACTCCCCCAGCAACCTAGCTGTAAAGAGTTACCGGCGTTTTTGAATCCACTTTGCTATATATCATCATCAAGCAATGAATAATTACCCTCCTGGTCTTATATATTAATTATTTTTTAAAAATATAATCTGATTTATTTTATAAGTAATTAGTCAATAAAATTATTTCATTTTAAGTTAAAATTTTTAAATTATCTTTAAAAATAACAAAAAAATAAAGTTATCCTATTTGTTTGTTTTTTATTTTTTATTTAAGAGTTATATTTTAAATTTTACTTATTTTTATTTTAAATATTTTTATTATATTAATATTGATAAAGTTGATGAACAGAAATTATAAATAAAATTGAAGGAAGTAAAAAAAAAACATAAATTATATATATAATATAAAATTTACAACAACACGAAGCCCCGTCAATACGTAATGTGCAATCAGAGTGGCGAGCATGACGGACAGACGTAAAAGCTGAGCTGAAAAAGGTTACATCGTTGGGTGGGACTAGACCCGGAAATGGAGGGCTAAGCCTGTACGAGTCTAATCTTCAAGAGCTCGGCTTTTATAGATTTGGATTCATAGTTTTAATTCTTTTAAAATCAATCATTTTTTTTTTTAAATCTTAATTTTACTTATACAACTCAGCGTCAAGCCCACAAACCCATCTTTATTATTATTATTTTTTAAATATTTAAAATTAAATTTTTTAATTATAATATTTTGTATTTTTAAAATATAAATTAGAATCTTCAAAAATTTTAAATTAATAATAAAAATTATAGTTTTAAAGTATAAATACACATTTTAATTTAAATTAAATTTAAAAATTAAAAATATTTTACTTTTAAAAAGTAAAATAAAAATGAGCCAAAGCCAGCTGCGTAAACCCATTTCCAAGGGTTGTGAGCTGGGGTTAAAGATTGATTTAAAAAAAAAGTTATTTTTTAAGTATGGACCTTTATAAAAATGAATCAAAATGAGCCTCCTTTCACGCCAGAGTCCAGACTCCAGCTTTTACGGGACGCAACAGGCGTAGTGAAGGATATTAATATAAGGCCGCAGTGCATGAAGGCAAAATCAAAGGTTGTTTACCGTTTTTTTTTTTTTTTTTTTGGGTTGATGTCAAATGGCGGGAGGAGGGACGCCACATGCAGGTGGGTCCGGTGGGTGGGCATTGCAGTTGAGGAAGAAAATAAAAAAAGGGTGAAAGGAAAGGCGGGATTCACGATTGGAGCAGGTAGGGCCCCTGCAAAAGTTATATTATTGGAGGATTAAACTGTGAAATAATCATGATGACGAGCCTGCTCAGCAAAAGCGAAGGAGAAACAGGGTTGAATTGTGCCGATGGAGGAGGAATGGGCGTCATGCATCCTCCAGCCATACCCATAGAGCATTGCGGCCCCACTCTGCCGACTTGGTTCCGACGTCTGCCACAATACTAAATGTGCAAATCAATTAAATCCATCTTTTCATTCTGCCAAGGCAGCGCATCAACTTTTTTGGTGTGGCCAACAATTCCCCTCCTCTCCTCCATCATCCTCCGAAATATCATCTCACTATTCACCCCTCACCTCATGTACATTCAGCATGGATTCTTTTCTCACTCAATCAAAATTAATCTTCTTTTCATTTCTCTCACCCCATCTTATTGTTTTCTTTGTGTGTTTCATCCATATAATTATAATTTTATGATGTCATCACCATAAATTATAATTCAGATTGATACAGTGGCAGAGTCAAGGCTCAAAATTAAAAGTGCGATATATTTTAATTTTAAAATTAATAAATTTTAAAAATAAAAATTTAAAAATTAAAAAATAATAATTATATTATAACTAAAATTGTAATAGCATATATAAATAGATCAATAATATTTTTTTAAAAAAATTATATTAAACATGTTGTTCGACAAAAAGAAAGGGAGTGTCATAAAGCATGCTAGAGATGTAGGATTTTAAAATGGCCAAAGAATCTAATTTCCTAATAAAATGTAGGGGACTCGAGCTCCCTGATCACAATTCACCTAGGTGCTGAAATGTAAAGTAAAAAAAGTAATATAAATGCTGGGAAAGAGAGATATATTAATTAAAAAAATAAGTGATAAGCTATGGCGGCTGTATAATAAAAAAGTAAAGACTAAAACTGCATTATAAGAGGAAAAGAATAAAATAGTAGACATAGAGTCTATGAATTTGACTGATAATTTATTGATAATGATGGTCTTTTTTTTTATGAGAGAGGGTTCCTCTATTTATAAATGATCATGATTTGGTGCCCAAGTCTCATGATTGTCACTTTCTTTAAATTTATGAAGCACTTTCTCTATCGTGACCACTTATCATGAATGGAGTGTGGAGATAATGGCCTAGAAACAGTATTGATTTTGTGACTAAGGCTTTATAAGTATTATTTTTAATTATTTTAAGGCCTATTAAATTGAGTTAACCCTGGATCTTCAAATTTACAATTTGGGTGTAAACACATATTAATAGTCTTTTTATATAAATATGTTTTTTATATTTATATTGATCATTAAAAGATTACATGTCTACTAAGTTTTAAAGTTTGTTTATTTTTTTATTTAGTTGAAATGATGTAAAATATCAAAAGCAAGTGGTGTGAAGTTGTAAAATTTATACATCCTATTTATAATTTTTTTTTAAAGTGAGAGGGTGCATTTGCTCACCCTTGCTACAATAGATTGATGCCTCTGGGCCTATTTTGATTTTTGAGGTAACCTTGTAGGGAGAATTGTGTTGAAATTCTAGATAAGAAAATTAATTATAGCCTTATGTCAAATAATTTATTATTTTGCTGCGACTTGTATGTAATTTTTCCGAACTTGTATTTCAAAATTAGAAAAGGTCGAGCCCGTAAAAGACCTCTCTATTAGAGCATGACCATGACCATTCCAGGTGTTAAATCAAAGGTCGATGGCCTCCTCTTCTTTTTCTTTTTGAATATATGTGTGTGTGTGTGTGTGATCAGGAAAACTGACGTGGCGGAAAAAAAATTTGATCAGTAAATAATGCTCTTGTATTTATAAAGACTTTTTAGGCTCCAAATCATGCATGCATTTACTTTCTCGTTTAATTAATATGTATCTTTTGTAACTCCTCGATCCCTCCTGCTTAATTTCCTTGCGTTATTGATAATTATATTTGACCTTGCTCGCCATGCATTTTGATCAATAACTTCACATGAATTGAAAATTACGCGTGCATACTGTATACTTCATTTCATTCCCGGGTTCTCCAGCCACCTACTTCTATCTCTGACTCACGTGGGCGGCACGTTTCAAGGACACTCGTATTATTATCTGGTGCCATACAAGGCTAAAAGCATTGTACTGCTTGGGAGTAAAAAATGTCATGGTTAAATATTTTACAAAATTACTCAATTACTTAACCAGATATATAGTGCTCACAAAATATTGATTCTGTAAAGCTGGTTTCAACTTGTTGAACGGGAACAGTTTTAATTTTCAGAAAAGAATTATTAGAATAAATATATTCAGACTAGCTGCACGTGTTCTATTTTAAATCAAGTTTTCATTCTCATCATTGATCTTCCCATGATTATGTTAAATATGCATAATTAAAGTGATCCCTTCAGGTGGGAAAATCTTACGTCGTTGAGTATGAAGGTTTTTTTTGGCACTATACAGGCTAAAAGTCTAAAGCTCCATTGTTTTGTAGATAAAGAAAAACCATTATTTTAGTCTGCCATATCTGCAGCTTTTCTTTTTTTGTTTTAAAAAATAGCCTCTCATAAAAGTATATCCTCAATTTCGTTCCTAACATTAAATCATTTGTTAACAGAAGAATTATATTTAAAACCATTTAAAAAAATTATTCACAAGATAAAAATTAATATGAATGAATTATTAGAAAATAAAAATGTAATTTTTTAAATGAAATGTATTATTAATTGTTATATGTAAATAATTTATTTGAGTAATCTTTTTGAATGTAATTTTTTTTTTACAATTTGGTTTTTCCGTAGAATTGTCTTTTTAATTTAATTTGAATCTTCGATGAATTCCCAATTTGAGGCCAGCTCTTCACCTACGCGCACAAACACACACAGTAATATTGTTTTACCAATATAGTATAAATTGATGTATTGATAGTGAAATAATCACATTACATCATTTTAACGTGTACTTGTCAGCTTTTATTTTTTTCTTCTTTATTTTTGGGAGGGAGATGGGGCTGTCACACATGCATGTCAGCTTTTTTTTTTTAGGAGATTGCTATGATAATTGCCACGTTGTTTGACGGGCCAGACTTACCCAAGAGCGCGCGAGTCGCGAGGCGTGAAATCGAGAATGCAATTTTCAATAAAAGTCTTCATTAAAACGGCTTTATTTACGAGGGACAAATATAATAAAATAGATTTATAAAAGATTACTTACAAGAGACTAAAATATTCCACATAAATTTACATGCATAAAATAATATATTTGCGAATAATCAAAGTTATTTGCAAAAATGATAGGAAAAAAAGAGAGTAAACAATGCATATTAATATCTAATTTACGTATGTGGGTTGCATCTAATCCAATCAAATGAAGGATAGACGGAAATTGATATTATATGCAAGCCAGATATGGAAAGCGAATATGAGTCCAAAATTGTAAAAGGAGATACTGTACACCATCAACAAACCAAAGATTGAAGCCCCGCACATGCATAACCAGATTCAATTCCTTTACTTGCTGGTTTGTTCACAAGGAAGAAAATGGAGACGTACGTCAATATTTTTATCCCACGGATTCTGAGGTCCTCGTTTTCTTTTTGCTTTATTTCTTTATTTATTGCACGACTGTTGATCTATATACTTGCACATTATTTTACATGATTGATGGTTGATTGTGTATGAATAATGGAAATATATATACAAATATATACAAGGTGCCAATGAAGGACCCACACCGCGACATCAATGCGATAAAGAAGAATGTGATGTATTTGTTCAATTTATCTCACTACAAGTGATCGAAAAAGCACCTACGGCAACAATGAATCAACACGTAAATCCTCGGCTGATATTAATTTCTTTAGTGGTAAACAAGTGCCGATTACGGGTCGACTCAAAAGATAATGGCTCCACTGGCCATAACCTTGGAGACTCAAACATGAAATATCCAATCATATGTATGCACGAAGAAAATTAAATTTCACACGCCTGTCTTGAAAGACACTCGTTATAGTCATGTGGCTGTAGTCTAATGAGAGAACAGTGTCTCACGACTCGTGAAAGGCGATGACCAAATGCTTTCAATTCTATGGGATGCTCCTTTCAATCTGATTAAAACCACCACCGAGGGCAGAGAAAGTGATTCCTGTAATCATACGTGTGAAAATGAAACTGATCCGACAAAGAAAAAAAAAGGCGTGCTCTGTATATATTATGGGAGTAATCCAGTACTCGGCCATCAATTTGGAAAGTTACGTTCTGCAGCGTGAGTGAGTGCGTACGTGTGTTCCCTTCTTGGGTTAGTTCTATAACAGATTAATTAATTTGCTGTCCTGTGATGGAGCTGGAAATATTCGCGTCCAATGTGGAAACCTCCGAGCCGTATATTTAATTTATATATATATGTGGCAAGTGTTCGAATGAGCTTTATATATTCAAAAGGTACATAATCCCGCAAGTGCTTATAGTCGACCACCTTCGATGATATTCGATGCTCTCATATAGTGTTAAACTGGTAATAGTCACCATTGAACGTGTCCACCAAAAAATTAAATGCTCTCAATGCATTGGGCAATGTAATGATTGGTACTATCTATCGTGTTCATCCGCTGTGCTCCCTCTGCTTTTATCTAGATAAAAAAACTGTATCACATAATTAAAAAAGTCAATTAATTATAATAATTATATTTAAAAATAAAAAATTAAATAAAATATCTTGTGTTAATAATATAAGTGTGCATTAATTATTTATTGTTAATGTAAATTATGAAAGGTAATTTAAAAAATTATAATAAATGCTTATTGAAATTGGATAAATTTATTTATAAAAATATAAGTGAAAAGTGGTAGTTTGTTTAAAAAAAAATGGAGGGAGTATATTCTAATTATATAAGCCGCGGTATCAATTGGAGTCGAAGTTTGGAATTTGAATCGTTCCAGGTCCTCGCCAAAGCCTTGAGGAACGGGAGTTTTCCGTAGCTTCCATCTTATATGTAGGACACATTATTGATCGTCTCTATGGAACTCGGCTTTGGACTGTGGACATTTTTGTACGTTTACTTCTCAGTCGTCCTTCACATACAGGGATGACTTGGGGGGGGGGGGGGCGGGAGTGTTATGAGTATGATCTGTTTGAGTTGTTACTGGCTATTCTCTTTGATCTGATCTATCTTAAAAGCGAGTCCAAGACTAATCTGATAACCAAAAACATGGTTTAGATCCAAACAATTGATTCTAAATCAATATTCAAACAGGCATATAATTTTGTGTCCGCTACTTTTGTTTATTTCATGTCTAATTATAATGGCGATAGCATTCTTAAAGTTTGGTCGAATAATATCTTTTTAATTAAAAATAACCTTGGATTACTATTTTTTCGACCAACTTAAGACTTTCACGTTCTAATGAATTCAAGTGCTCTCTGGAATATCAATCAAATCAAATTAGATGGTTCAAAAAAAGTAAAATTTCTCGTTTAACCAATTTGATTTCATCCGCTGGTTTCATTTGGTCACGTACGCGAAATCTTATGCTTATGCATTCTTTAGTTTTTCGGAAGCCAATAATAATCGAAATGTTATGCATTTACGTTACATTTATCTGACTATACAAAATTGAACCTAATAGGAGGGATACAAACGAAAAAGGAACCAAAGAAAAAAAAAAGAAAAAGAAACAAAAAGCAAAAACATAATATTAAGGGCCTGTTTGGTTGTGTATTACAATTTTTATTTTTAAATTTTTTTGCAATATAATTTTTAAAATTATTTTTCAAAACAAAAAAACTTGTTTGATTGTGTTAATTTAAAAATAATTTTAGAATTAAAAATTAATTGATAGTAATAATTACTAATAGTTAATAGTGATTACCTGCTTGGTAAGGTGATTGTAATTTCTAATAAACAAGTGTAATGTATTTTGAAAATAAAAAGGGTAAAATGAAATTAAGCTTATTTTTTATGTTTTTTAAAAATAAAAAAGTTTTAAAAATAATTAAATTCAAAATATTTGCCCAAACAATTTTTTTTAAATTTTTTATTTTAAAAAACAAAAAAAATTATTTTTAAAAGCAAAAAACCAAACATGCTCTAACTCAACAACCAATAAAGTTCTTTGGTAAAGTCTTCGTAAACTATGAGACGAAGGAAAGAGATCAAGGTAAACCACATTCGACTTCATTTTTACTCCGTGTGGTGTGATTAATTCTCCCTGCTAATTCAACAAAGTACGAACATTTTAACTGTAGATATATATCTTGCGTATTAACTTTCAGGAGAATACATCGTTCTCGCATGTGTGTGTGTGTGTGTGTGTGTGTGTATGAAGCTATATAATTAAACATTTGTCAATGTAATGCGCCACGGTAACACCTGAAAGTTAAAGGGTCAAACGGTAACAACGAACAAATTGCAGTCCAAACCGATTCTGGCCGGACTATTATTCCTCAGTTGCTTGACTTAGTTAATACGTTCAAGGGATAGTTCGAAGCTGTTGAAAACTCCTCAAGGTTCGGAGCTTGGTATACACAGCATGCCATCCTGCATCTGAAGGGTGAACCGAATCCCAAAATAAAGCCGATTTGGGATTATCACAGACACTGTATCTCTTCACATGGTTGTCGTCTACGCTGGCACACGAATACGAGCTGTTAGCTCCGAGGCAACATGGCTTGAAGAGCTGGGGGATGTTATAAGTGGAGGGGTGGCTCAGTACTGAAGTGAAAGCCGCGTACAGATCAAGAAGGAGGAAGGTTGGGGAATATTGGTTGTGTCTGCGAGTGATTCGGTTGAGTCGAAGAAGACTTTGATTCAAGAGGCGGTTGTGGAGAATTGCGAAGGTATTGAAGGCATCATAGCAGCGGTTGAGTGAGAAGAAGTAGGTGATGACGGGAAGGCAACCCAGGGGCTGCAGAGCACTCACCACAATTCTCTTCACTCCCAGCTCGTGGATGCGCATCAAATCCCAACTTGTCTGATTTACCACTGACGCAATGAACGACGGCAGGCCCTGCGGATGAATCATAGCACAGCCTCGGTGAGATCAAACAGCAGCATTGCATCTCAAGTATAATTAAGGTAAAGCGAAGTTACCAGAGACTAAAATGAAAGAACAAGAAGAAATCAGGGAGAAACAGGATCTTTATCTGTATCTCTCTCAATCCTCATCCATGCAACAAGACAGAGAAAGTGCGCGCAGCATTAGCGCAGAAGCAAACCTCGCTTCAGATGATCCTAAGCTAATTCCTAAGTCTACTGATCTCTACAGTGAAAGAGGGTCAAACGAAAAAAACGGCGAATGGAATGCGCAGGCTTTCAATTGGGTCGTGGAAGCTGGATATGTAAAAGTCAACCGGGCCAGTCCCATTAAATACACTTGGCCCAAATTTAGAATGCCAACAAGAGTGGGTTTCTTTTCTTTTTTTTTTTTTGACTTTTTCGTAATTGGAACATCACAAAAATTTCTCCTATCCTGGAGTATTTGTCATCACATTGGCTGAGAGCGAAATGTGGCTGTTAGAGTATGAATTGCCGCCAGTCTTAATCTATCGAACGAAAATCTTCCAAAAAGTTATCCGTTTTGTAGAGAACATGGTGCTTGATTAATCATAGTTCATAGTTTAGATGTCATTTATGCGGACTGTGCAGTGATTATATATATTAAGAGGACACGCTCTAGACAGGGTATGCGTGTTAAAATCAAACCGACCAACAAATGGGCGGGGATCATGTGTGAAGAGATGTATAAAAAAGAAAGTATCAAGGGACTTTGATAGCATAACACGTACGTAGCTACGCCGGAATATGCTATGAAAATTTCAGATAGTGTGACACGAGAAAGAACAAAACGTTAAAAAAAAAACTGAATATATATTTGTGATAGTTTATTTATGGAAAAACTGCTCAGAAAGACTTCACCAAATTTCATTTTGCTAAGAAGGACTTGGGACATTAGGCCCTTCTCTAGCATCAAACGGAAGCAACAGAAGACTAAAACACCCTTGCCAAATTCTCCCCATCTCCGTCCTCTCTAGCTCCCATGCAATAGTTTTGGCTCTATGATTTTGATGGTAATGACTAGTAGTGGGCGTGATTCCAGTGGCGATGGCGATAAAGGAATCCAAAACATTGACAATGATGTAGAAGTATGTCGCTAGTCTTGCGTTAGTGACGAACAATTCACCCACCCTCGTTGGTTTTTTGCTTGGACTATGCTTGTCATGTTACGTTAGTTGTTGTCTACTTCATTCCTCCCAACCGACTACTCTGGTAAAGAAGATGATCAATTACCACTACAAGGGGGGCGTTGGAGGATAATTTAAGGAAAGGGGGGATCACTACCTTTACGATGGGCTCTTGCCGTCGTTGTCTTCAGCATCCTTGGAACTTTGTGAATGAAGGTTCGCTTTTTCACCTCCTAATACCTTTAATCATTTTTTGAATTGGAATTTTATGTTTAATGATTTGGAGCAAGTCAATTATAGAAATTGTTTGTAGATGGATTTGAATCTTTCTGCTTTGAGGTCTAGGATACCTACAAAAGTTTATCACTTTTTGTTGTTCTATTACTCTTTGACTTCTATTTAAAATTTTGGATTGAAATGTATTTGATATGTCTAAGCTTGAATCTTTAGTTTTAACAAATCTTCTAGCTTAAAGTTGCATAATGGATTTCTTAGTGTTACTTCCTTAGTTTTCATATATGAGTGTTACTTCCTTTTCGTACTTCTAGCATGATGGATTGGTTTGCTTTGCTCTATCTTCATTAACTTGAATATCGAAGTTCTTCTTACAAGACTTGATATGCTATGGGAAAATAAAAGCCAAAACTTTAGATGGAAGATAGGCGTTGGCGTTCAGAGACAAGAACTCTTGCAAGACAGCTTTGTACATGATCAAAAAAGTGATTAATCTTCTAAGAGATGAGGTCCACATAAGACTTAAACCTTTGCTTATGGTTGAAAATTTTAACGTCTTGCATGGTAGATATTTAGATTAGCAACTATTGTTTAGTGTCATTCTTTTTGTATACTAGCCTTTCCTTGCCCTGGTTTGTAGGTGTTTGGGCTAGAATATGAAACATCACTCAGACAGGTCATAGGACTAGTTGGATTGAGTAACTAAAGAGTCAGACCCCATATAAATAAAAGGGTTGGCCTCGAAACTCAATAAAGGCTACGATAAAATAAACATGTCAAAATCTTATCAGTTACAAGCATTGAACCGTTGGCACAAAAGACGTAATCTTGAGTAATTCTTGAATCTACGAACATCATGCCTAGATATCTTGGTAAGACGGGCTAATTATAAAAAATGGAGAACTTGAAATAAAGAGCGTGCCATGAGTTTCGTGAGATCCTGACTCCTAAACAACATGTGTTGGGTACTAAGGAAGGGGCTACCACTATTCTAACACTATAAATAAAAGACGAAAATACAAAAGAAAACAGTTAACACTCAATAAAAGACTTGCACTTTTACATCTTGTAGCCTTAGTTTATCAATTAGTTTTACTTTCAATTTAGATTTGTGACTTCTCGTATTTCAATAAAATCAAATACTTATTTTATTAAAACTTTGTATCTTTTTATATCCAAGTGAACTATGTTAAGGAGCTCAGGATCATTTTATTATTAATTGAGACTTAATGTCTCTGGCACGCTTGATATTTATTGTTCACTATGAATAATAAATTTTTACCCTTCTCTCTTGTACTTTATCCAGCTTTAACTTGCGGTCCATAATTTTTTTTTATTTATGATCTTTTATACATTATGTAGCAAGTTTTGTAACACTGTAAGGAGGGAACCTCATAATGAAAGCTTTTACCTCTCTCTTTCCCATATTCATTATCTGCCCGGATCAGACTTAATTTGTATGAATATGTATTGATGCTTTTAATGAAAACTTTATCTTTACCCCATTCTTGTTGAAAACTTGCTGTGTTAATTTTGAGTATTTGAACATCTTTGCGGTTATTATTTCTTTAATGCTTTCGTTAATGACTTCATTTTAAGTACTCCCAAATCCCATCGATTAAGCTATCTATAGCTATTTATATAGTGCTACATAATTAAGTCATGTAATCTAATTTCAAATCATGGTTAAGTGAGATCTTTTTTTTTTATTATCATGAGGAATTTGGTTAAGATCTTAAATTGTCAGTGAGCATTGCTTATTTGTGAGCGATAATTTGTAGTACAAGAGTACAAGAAACGTGTTACAGATGTGGCAAAAATTTTATGTCTATATGAAAGCTTGATTGATGATTATGCTTATTTCTAAGAGGGTAGACAAAATGAGGAATGCACATGGTCAGGTGGAGGGTGCAAATGTAGATGTTGGGGCTTTATTGATTAAGTCTCATTTGGTGATGCACATGAGTTGCAACTTTAGTGGAAAAGAGAGAAGAGGACATTTTGATTTGAAAATGACAATTATGAAATGTGGAAGAAAATGACATTAGACCTTTTTACTTTTGTTAAGAGAATGTTGCACTTGCACCTGAAGGTATTTGGCAAATAATATCTAAATTTTTGTATTATTTTATTGTAATGTAGTTTATGTTGTTAAGGAATGTAAAAGCATGTTATTGTTTAATGATAAATACAATTTGTTGGTGTTCAATTGTTGTTCACTTGTTCTTTATACTTTAAATTGGTCTGATTAAGTTTTCAGAACAATAGTAATCATTAAAAATATCTTTTGGCGTTCTCATGAAAAATGAGTAAATTTTCATAATTTTCATATGTGATTTTAGAATATTCATGTGCATTTTTACAATATCCATATACATTTTGAGAATATGCATTTGTGATATTCTAAAAAACACAACATTAATGCAGTATTCATATCTCAAGTTCTAAACCATATTTGAATATGTACTTTGAATATCATGAAAATGTAAATTTTCTTCTATTTATTCAAATAACCATTTTGGATATTCCAATATCACTTCAAAAAATTGCACATAAGCTTTCATTTATTGAATATGCAAAAATATTATTTGAATATATGGAAGAAATTTAAATTTCGTTGAAGATTAATCGCATATCAAGAAAGAAATATTGCATATGCTTTCAAAAATATTCATAAGAGAAATTAATGAATGATATTCCAATATGCAAAAGTGTTATTTGAATATGTGAAAAAAATTTACATTTTATTAAAGACTAGTCTCATATTGAGGTAGGACGATTGCATATGCTTTCTAAAGTATTCGTAAGGGAAACTAATGAGTGATATTTAAATATGTAAAAATATTATTTTAATATATGAAAGCTTTCTTACATATTATTGGAGTTCAAATTCATAAAGTGCATATGACTAAATATCATTGCTCTTAGTATTATAAAATGCTTTTAAGTTAAGAATTTTCATAACATTAAAAGGTGTTATTTGAATAAATAAAAGTTTTCTTACATATAATTAAAATTTAAATGCATATAGTGAAAGAATTGATGTATATGATTGAATATACCTATTTCTAATATTTTAAATTGACATATTGACATTAAAAAACTTTGTATTAGATGTTAACATGAAATTATTGACAATGAAAGGCATTGTGACATATTAACAATGAAGGTTCTTTTCAATTTTTGAGCATTTTTGTCATTTAACCTTCATCAATTATTCCCAGTGAAGAATCTCAATATTAAATCACTTTCAATTTTTTTTAACAATTAATTTGATGGTGGAGTCTTGTATGACAATTTTTTCTTTATTTATTGGGCATTTTATTTTATGTATGAACGTGAGAAGAGGAGGAATGGAATGAAATCCTTATCTGGAGGAAAAAGGAAAATATAATAAAAATAGGAATGGAAGGCGTAGAGAGAGGAGGGGGAGATAAATACCTCAAAGGAGCCGCTGGTGGCCACGTAATGGGCGTAATCATTTCCAGCGACGGAGACGAGGGCCACCGAGTTGGTGAGATCCTCGCTGGTGTACACTTTATGTTTGATCATCTGCTCCAAATTATCAATCTGAGTGGAAACATTCGGCGCGCCAATATCTGCATCGAACACTCCCGCGCCCCCAAAAGCGAAGTTCATTCCTCTTTTCACATTCTCTGCCATCGTCTTCCTCGTTCCGAACGGCTCCGGCGATTTCAGCCCCAAGTACGTTGCTGCGTCCACCCCTTCTCCTTCAGTTACTGCGTTATATATATATATACAATGGAAAAAGTAAGCTAAAAACAGAGACATATATTCACGTCGGGGAGGTACCAACGAAGTCGGTCAGGACTCGGCCATCGGAGAAACGACCGGCGGGTTTGCCCGGATAGGTTGTTCCGTAAGGGGCTTTCCAAGCACTCGATTTCCCTTTCAGGCTGTTTCCGGTATCGGCGTAGGAATCTCCGAAAACAAATATACTAGTCGGGCGAAAGTTATGCTTGTGATGTATCCCTTGCTTACTCTGTACTGCCGTTCGAGTTTGCTCTGCCAGAACAAAAATGATCAGAAGGCTGATCGAGTAGGTGTGTGTAAAATCAATAAATACGAAAACAGTTAAAGAAATTAGCGAGGGAAGAGGGATGGAGTTTTGATACCCGAGACGGAGACAAACATAAAGAGGAGGAGAGAGAGGATGGACAAGTGGTGGCTGTGAGAGCCCATGGGGGAGGAAGCGGCTGCACGAGGATTGGAGTCTGATGCAAATTTTGTAAGGGAGAATGACATATAGGTACAAGTGGACCCATTAATTTAAATTAACTCCTAATTAATTTTAAAGTATCAAATGAATTGTATATTTGACTTTTAATTTTATAATTTTATATGATAAATGTATAATTTATATTTTAAATTTTAACTAAATATTTTAAAGTATCAAATGAATTGTAAGTTTGATTTTCAATTTTATAGTTTCATGTGATGAATTTATAATTTATTTTTTAAATTTTAACATTATTAAATTTATTTTTAGTTAAAATTTAAAATATAAATTATAAATTTATCATAATAAATTTACAAAATTGAGAGCTAACATTGTAAATTTTTGAAATTTATTACCTCAAAAGTGATTGGGACTTAATTAATTTAAATTAATTGGAGACTTATCTATCATTCTAATCCCATTTTGTAAATGAAAGGGAACTTTGTGAATTGATTGTAATGGATAGCTAGGGGAGAATGTTTAGGTAATTACCAGACTAGGGGAACTGATTAATGATCGATATTTGTTAACATAGAGAATAGAAAGATGGGTCAACTCGGGCATGATGATGATATCAGACGTGGATTCCCTAACCTTTTTAATTGTCATGCACTTATTCGTATTGTGATTATGAGCCCAAAAACGTATTGTGAGAATTGCCACCAGAAAATCCAAAATAAAGAGACAAACCTTCAAAACCATTTAAGGACTTGCAACATATGCCATTATTACATGTTGAAGTTGGACCTAATATGTGAAGGTTAATATCGGAAGGTTGGCCTCCGATGAAGATAATATCCGTGACCAAACCCTTTCGTCTATTCACTTCACAAATTTATTCACTTATCCTATTTCCTTATTATCCATTTCCCTCCTTTTGTCCTTATCACCACATCAAAATTTTAACACTTCTGATCTAATATTTGATAACATTATAATTTTAATTTTATATAAAAATATATAAATAAATTTGGGCTGTTAATTTTTTTTTGGCTTGATGAACTATTAAAATTTGATCTAAACAATTTAAAACTATAATTTTTATTTATATATTTTATGTAAAATAATAATTTTATCAAAAATTAAATCTAAACCATTAAAAAACTTGAAAAATTTATATCCAGGTACCACAGATGAAAATTTATTACCGAGAGATCCTACAAATTTTATAAAATACTTTCAAGTTTTAAATTCTACATATTAACAACTTGATTAAAAGCATTTATAACTAGATAAGGGTCATTTACAATTGTCATTGCCCAATTGTCAATATCATTAATCAAATTGAAAATACGCAAGATTTGAAACTCAGAATTATTTTGCAAAATTTGTGGGTACCTTGATATAATTTTTTCAAAAAACTTTGATTGATCGGTAATGAAGGAAAAGAGACACCTATCTCCCCATATAATTATTTTTAAACGTTGGTAAACTTGAATTCTATTTACTATTTATATTCTCAATCCATGAATCCACACCACGCGCGATTCCCGTCACCCATATCGGTGGCTACGATCATGTCTCCATTTGAGCTACGCCGTGCAAAGGTGCGCGCGCGTTAAATTTAGCGGACGGTTAAATTTCCCTGCAAAGCAGATCCCCGCATCAGCACCGCCGAATCCTTTTCCGTTTCTAAAGGCGAATCCGTCGTGTGATCCTTAATTGTCGCGTACTAGATTTCACGACAGATTAAACAAAATTCAACCAGAATAACATGGAAATATTAACAGGAAGAGGTCTACACACATTGCTTTCAATAACTCGGGGAAAATGGAACCTGCTTCTTATACTTATCAAGAAAAATAACTGAGTAAATCACACACGCCCTCCCCACCTGGTTCGCAGGACAAGAAAGACCATTAAAGCAAAATCCTACTCAACTACGACTCATTGCACACCCGAAAAACGGCCGAAACATGCTGACTACTACCACAAACTTCCTTTCTACCAAAGAGACAGAAACAAACTCTCTCTGTTATTGTTTGTATCAGTAGTGAAGTTGTTGAAGATCAGAGGTGTTTCTCAGTTTGTTATAGACGGCATGCCACCCAGCCTGTGTGGGGTGAACCATATCCCAGAAGAAAGATGCATTGGGATACTGACAAACCCTATATTTCTTGTCCTGCTTATCGTCTACACTCCCACACGAATACTCAGTGCTCACCCCTGCGCAGCATGGCTTAAACGTGTTCTCCATTTTATGGCTATTTTGTTTTTCGGTGGCATTCAGCACTGACAAGAAACTTTCATAAAGGTTAACCATCACGAAGCTGAAATTCTCCTCGCTTTCTCCGTTCACCTTCTCTACTGCATTCAGTAAGTAGCTGTTATGAATCGAGACGAGCGTGTTGTAGGTATCGTTGCAAGCTTTGTATGACGATGAGACTGTGATCTCGGGAACGCATCCAAGAGGTGGTAGCGAAGTCACTGCAATTTTCTTCACTCCCAACTTATGAATCCTTTGCATATTGAGAGCCGTCTGATTCACCACTACGCCAACAAAAGAAGATAGGCCCTGATATGTATGTATGTACATGAGAAAACAGAGAACCATCAGTATAACCTCAGATTAAGCCTGACCGTACGTGTTCATAACTGTATATTGAATAAATGATGATACTAAACCTGAAGAAAAGATCGAACTATACTATTTAAATATATAATTTATATCTAAAATACTTACACTGATCGAGCCATTGGTGGCCAAGAAGTTGCTGTAGTCATTCCCGGCCACGGAGACAAGGGCAACTGACTTGGCAAGGTCGGATTCATTGATTTCATTGCCATTGATGAGGCTTTCAAATTGATCGATCTGGGTGGTCATGTTTGGCCCTGGAATTAAGGTGTTGAAAACACCAGTTCCACCAAAAGCAAAGTTTATCCCATATTTGCCGTGATGTGGCTGTTGTTTTAGCATTCCGAAAGGCAATGGTGACTTCACTTTCAAATACTTAGCTGCACCAATCATCAGTACGAGTTCGTTAACAATTCAGCAAACTACATAAGATCGTCTGATTGATGTTGGCTAATGTGAGGAATAGATTATTCTATTTATTTGTCTGTGATTGTAATGATTGATTAACCAGTAAAGGAGGACAGGCTTTTGATAACTTTTACTCATGAAAAAACAGCATGCGTACAGACTACAGTAACCATTTAAAAGTTTACGGGGATAACAAAAGAGTGATGATAATACATGCTGAATGAGTCTTAAATTATAAGAGAATAGTATATAACTACTTTTGAGAAATTTTTCCATCTTAAATTATAAAATAAAGTTAGGAACATTGTTATCTTAAAATATAAAATAATTTTAAAAAAATAAAGTTTTACTAATAATTTTTTTTAATATTATTATTCTTTAGATATGGAGAGAAAATTAAAATAATATTATATCATAATGGTTAAATATGTAGGGATATTTTTAAAAGTTTATAATTTTATTTTAAAAAAATAAATTTATAAAATATAATTATTATATTTTATTGGTATGCACAGTATTTTTAAACTTTGTTTTATACTTTAAAACAGGAGAAATAATTAAATGTGCAATTTCCATGAACAAGAAATGTGATAGTGAGTAGTACTAAAGAATTACGATAGAGCGTGCTGAAAGCATGACTAATGCCTAATGGTATTAACAAAGAGAAAAGTGGCCAAAGCATGCTGTCACACGTAAGAAAGTAAAGAACAGACCATGCTGTTGAACAAATAATTCTAGGGGAAAAAGAGAGACAATGTAGAATACAGATGGGACATGATTATGAAGTAGCAGGGCAAAAGGAAAAAAGAAAAGTTGAATCAATTGAGTAATGAATAAGTTTTCTGGAAAAAGAGAGAACCAAACAACATCAGATAGTGAAATATGAAGTATAGAGAAGCCAAAAAAGCAGGGTACACATGCCGATATAGTCGGTGAGGACTCTTCCGTCGGAAAATCGACCGGCGGGTTTGCCGGGAAAGGTGCTCCCATAAGGCTCTTTCCAGACCTTAGATAGTCCTCTTCGGATGTTTCCGGTGTCCGCGTACGAGTCACCAAAAACGAACAGTTTCCTTGACGCGGATTTAGGGCGGTGGATATGGTGACGAGCCTCGAGTTGCAGAATCCACTGTTCTGTGATGACAAGTATTGTAAGAAACTGATTGAGGTTAAAAATGTGAACTTTGGGTTGGTGAAGAAAACTAAAAAGCTAAAAAGGAGAGAATAGAGAATGAAAAGAGTGGTATGCACCTGAGAGGAGTAGAATAAGGAAAACAGAGAGGAGAGAACAAGGGTGCTTGCGCAGTGAGGCCATGATTGACGCAGTAAGGAGGAAACGGCTTTGAGGAGAAGGGAAAGGTGGAGTCGCCGAGCGAGGACATACGAAAGCCTCAGAAATGAGTAACTAGAAACTGGCTGTATTTATAGCGCCAATGAGACCAATACACGTACACCCAAAATCCCCGTTTCCTGTATAATCTTCCAAACACTATTTATAATGCAGTCGAGATTTTTTTTCTCTATTTACAAATTATATTATATTTTTATTATAAATTTTTTATTTTATTTTTTATCAAATATTTGTGAGATAAAATATATCATTAAAAATTTAAAATATATATCTTAAGAACAATGTTGACAAGTTAAATTTTTAAATATACTTCTTTTATTACAAAATATAAAATATTTTTAATTAAATCTTATCTCTTAATAAAATAATTATTTATTTTTAAATTAATCATATATTTTTATATTTATTATTATTAAACACTCTATAATAAATATAAAATTAATATTGATAAGAGTATTTTAAAAAAAAAATAATTATATTTTAAAAAATTAAAAAATATTTAATATTTTTAAATATTTAATTTTGTTAAAAATATATTATATTTTAAAATAAAGAGAGTAATTAATAAGCTAATGTTTTCCTTAGTATTATAAAGACGACTGGAGGAGTGTAAGTAATATAAAAGCATACTTGTCTTCGTACTATGAAGCCATGTCTGCGGGACTGCGACACATTTTTCTCCCTGATTGACATGTGGGCAATTGGCTAATTAGTTTTTGTCATAATACTCTTTTTATCTCAAATTAAAATATATTTTTAAATAAAATTTTATATATTAATAAATCTTATTAAATAAATTTAATAATTTTATTTTTGAAAAAATATAAATTTATAAAAATATTTTTTATTTAATATATTAAAAAATAGGAAGAAAAATTAAATAGAGAGGTAGAAAGATTAATATTAAAATAAATTCATTTAATAAAATTTTAATTTTTTAAAAATATCTTATATTTTAAAATGTGAGTCTCTTATAAAAATATTTTATAATTTTTTTGTATACAGTAGCATTATTGTTTCAATAATTATCCTCCAAGACCGCATTGGGTTCGCCAGTATTCATGCTGCGCTCATGCTTAAGGCACTGATGGTACCCCCGCTAATACATTATCCTTTATATTCAAATAATTATTTTTAAATTAATTATATGATTTTCATTACTTGATTGGGTAAAAGGCTCAAAGTATATAATAAAAACTAAATCATAAAAATAATCTTATTCTCATCTCCGTAAATATTATTTGCACACGTCTCAAATTAAAATTGAATCCAATAGTTTCGGCGAAAAAACAACAAACAAAAACAAAAAAGGTTGGAGTTTCAAACTCCCAAATTAACGTGGTTAGGATTTTGAAATTAGAAGATGTAGAAACATAATAATAATAAATTCCACTTTTTTACTAGATCACGTATTGGAAGTATGAGGATTGGCCGAGTTTGGAGGGGAAAACTTAACAACAAAGGTGCAAAAAGGAACCGGAGGCATAAAAGAATTAGAAAAGAGCAACAGAGCGATAATGAAAGTTCATATATGATACTTTTTCTTAATGGGATATACAATCAATTTACAATTAATGTCAATATAATCACAATATATGAGATAAGTTAACCTTGACAAAATACATTAACAAGTAATAAATTACAAATCAATCGTAATCAAATAAAATCACATTTAATTGCATTAACAATAATTAAGTTTAACATGAAATTGGTATACTTATTGACTTCAACTTGCTATACATATAGTCAATTAAAGACAAAATCTTCACTAACGGTAAGAAAATCTTCATTTTCATTCCTGTAGATTTCGGGAAAAAAAATCCTGTAAATATGAGATCCATTACAAAATAAGTACTATGTAAACAATTTTATTATTTTCTTTAAATTTTTGAGATTCTTTTTTTATAATTTTTTTGTTAACTAACGATAATTAAAATGAACATAACAATAAGGACCACATTGTACTATTTCTAAATTTTGAAATAAAATATTACATTAAAAATACACTTAGGGTTATAGATGTGTTTATAACCAAACTGTAAATTTGGAAGCCCAGCTTAACTCAACTTAATCATCCTTAAAATAATTAAAAATAAATATTTGTGAAGCCTTGCCCGCTAAATCAATACCATGTTTGGGCCATCACACTCCACCCATAATAAGTGACCATAATAGAGGAAGTGTTTTCTAAATTCAAGCCAAGATCATAAATAAATTGAGGAACTATCTCTCATAAAAAAAGGATCATCATCAACAACAAACTATCGGTCAAATTCCTAGACTCCACATCTATTATATTTTTTTTATTATGTAGTTTTAGTTTTTACTTTTTTGTTATACGACTAGTATAACCCACCATCTCTTTGTTTAATTAATATATCTCTGCTTCCCTACATATACATTACTTTTTTTCACTTCACATTCTAACATCCAGGTAAATTATGGTAAAGGAGCCTGGATTCTCCGCGTTTGATCAGAATTCATGTTCTTTTATTCTTTTAAGACCCTTGCATCTCTAACACGCCTTGTGACTCTTCTGTTTTTGCCGAACAAATTTTGGCATGCTCGGTGGGACACTCGTGAACAAAATGCATAAGACACGCGAGGATTAATATGTTGTTGGAAAGAATGGACCTAAGTCTTAAGACTTAAATAACATGGCTGCACAGCCTTTTGCACTATAGTGATTATGGGATTATAAGTAACACCTCCTCAAGGAATGCCTTACGCACTTGCTCGAAACGAGAGTCTTAAATCCTCTTGTTCAGGTAAACTTTCTATTATTGTGTCTAATGATGTTGGAGCTTTATCTTTGGCCATTATACAAAGTCATATTGATAACTAAGCAACGACCTCACATGCACTAGTAGAGAAACTTAAGAGAACAAGAGCGAGCCAAAGCCTAGGAGAAGTTGGAATCTCAGGCTGACAAGAGGCAAGGAGCTCTGTTGCAGACTCTGAAGGATAGGCCAAGGAACATTTTCACTATGCTGTCTAGATTGTCGTAGGAACAAGTTTTAATTGGCTCTTACATTCAGATCATAGATGGACTTGAGGTAGTCTCTCAATATGCCCTTCGACTAAAAGATCAACAATGAGGACCGTTATAACATCTCTTAAAGAAGAAATAGTGGGTCTAACTCAATAACAGGCCTGTTCGTCTGGCCAGTAGAAAGGACAAAGGACAAGACGCTATGAGAAAGAACGATATACCACTAAGATACCTTTCATGAAGCTCTTCAGGAGTGGCACCACTAAGTTAATGCTCTTCACAAGTCTCTTTAAGAAAGACGAAGAGATCTTAAGGTTAAAGTCGAGCCTATGAGTCAAGTCACCATTAAAAAGCTTAGGGGACAGGTTGTATGGGCTCACCAAGAGGACTTCATCTCCAAGGTGTCTATTCAAGCCAGTTTTCAAGCTGAGAAGAAGTAGACAACTTTACCTAAAATGTGGGAAAAAAATCAAAAGTCTGTAAAAAAAAACTCAGGGCTCTAACAAAGAAATGAGAAAGGTCTTTGGCTAACAATTTCTTTAATACTGGTACTTGGACTATCAATTTTTGAAACCATAAGGCCTGATTTGTCATTTCTTGTGGTCCCTACTCTATCAAATTCAAATGACTTTGATATAAATGAGTCATATTTTAAGAGATCGAATCCTAAGCCACTAATCCCACAAGGACTAACCTCATAAGGGCTAACTTTATA
The DNA here is from genome assembly GCF_029017545.1 of Prosopis cineraria. Classification (NCBI taxonomy): domain Eukaryota; kingdom Viridiplantae; phylum Streptophyta; class Magnoliopsida; order Fabales; family Fabaceae; genus Prosopis; species Prosopis cineraria. Next base: position 48,173,657 of record NW_026555332.1, read on the forward strand.
CGGGCCAGCACCACATGGGTTAAAATCAGAAAAGCAAGCTTTGCAAGAGCCCTCTTTATAGGAACTCTCTCTTCAATGACTCTCATCATAGGGACTAATTTCACACGAGCCAGCACCACAAGGGCCAAAGTCAAAACGGTGTGCTCTGCCAAGGCCCTCTCCACAGGAGCTCCCTCCCCAAGAGCTCTCTCCATAAGATCGAGCCCCACAGTAACTAGATTTTATAGAACTAGCCCTTAAGGCCTCATAACTTGAAGGGCTAATTTTAAAACCAGCACTTGAGGTCTTAAACCTTAAGAAACTCGATCCTATGCTAAACCATTTAGCCCTTAATCCTCAACCACGAGAGTGTCCTAAAAAAAGTACCAAATCAACCATCACTCAGAATAGGACTGAGTCGATCCTCTAAGACATACTGCTCACACAACACTTAGAAGCAGGGCCAATAGAAATATCCATATAAAATTGGCCTATGAAGGCTTCGGCCAATTTGTCTGTGAGGGGCATTATTTACACCCAAATTATAAATTTAGAAGCCTAAACTCAACTCAACTTAATCAACCTTAAAATAATTAACAATGAATATTTATGAAACCTTAGCCACTAAGTCAAAATCTTGTCCAGGCCATCATCTCCATATTCTACCCATGATGAGTGACTACAATGGAGGAAGTACTTTTTAAATTTAAGGAAAGTGATGATCATGGGGCTTGAGCGCCAAGCCAAGATCATCTACCAATAGAGGAGCCTTCTTTTATCAAAAGAGGATCATTACCATCAATAAATTACGTATCAAATTCCTATAATATATGTCTACTATTTTTTTTATCATGTAGTTTTAGTCTTTATTTTTTTATTTTAAGGCCGGCATAGCCCGCCACCTCTTTCTTTAATTAATGTATCTTTACTTTCCTGCTAGGGGTGTAAATGGGCAGGTATGGGCCACCCATGGCTAAACCCGTTACCCACCTATTTATGAGTAAACGGGTGGCCACTCACCCGTACCCACCGATACCTATTTCCGCCCGTTTTTAAACGAGTGCAAACAAGTATGGGCAGGTGCAGGCAGGTCTAGGCCACATGTTTACCTGTAGCAACCACTTTCAGAAATCACTCATCAAAACTTCAAGATCATGGCAAAATTGTGAAAAAAAAAGGGTCTTCACAGTGGTGCACGAATCCACTTAACATCATAATTCACAAATATTATTTATTTATAATCAGAGATTGTTCGAGCACAATGTGAGAGATAGTGAGAGGAAGCTGAAGTTAAAGTAGTGAGAGGAAGTTAAAGTTAAAATCATTGCATATTGCACCAACTGATTTAAAGTTGAAGAATAAGGCGAAGCTGAAAGCTCTCTCGTGACTCTGGCCAATATGGGACAAGTTGAAGAACAAGGTGAAGAATGACTGGCGACTGTAAACGGCAAAGCGAATGACTAGAGCTCTCTCACGATTGTGACTCAGGTTAACGGGGAAGAAGTTGAAGAGCAGGGTGAGGTAGGACTAACAAGTGGCGAGTAGTGACTGTGAACGAGTGGAGCTCTCTTATGATTGTGACTTAAGCGAACAAGGATGACGTGTGACTGGCGAGTGGCAACCACAAACGAGTGAAGCTCTCTTGTAACTCAAGCAAACGGGGGAGAAGCTGGAGAACAAGGTGAATGGTGAAGTGTGACTGCAAATGGTAGAACGAATGGAGTCAGTCCCCGGAGTTAAGGCACACACTCGCTACTTAATCACTCATGCAATGCAAAATTGTAGATCTAGATCCACTATCCAAATCACACACAACAGCAAATTGGTAACAGGAGTTTTTTTGTTTTTGAACTTCGAAGTCAGGATTCAAGGCAAAGTCAGTAATGCATAATGGTGTTTTTTTTATGTTCATGAATGATCTGCGCCTAGTGGTCTGGGCTGATTTTTTTTTTCACATACACAAACTTTGGGCTGGAAACTGGTGTTTTAAGAGACTAAAAAATTTAAAAAAATATAGTATAAACGGGTGGGTATGGGCCACCCGCAGCCTTACCCGTTACCCACTCGTTTATTCACATACGGGTAAATACTCACCCATACCCATTTTTCTTCCTAATTGAATGGGTATGGGTTGACCCATTTTTGAATGGGTCGGGCAGGTATGGGTGGATTTGTGGGTTAACAGGTAAAATGCATACCCTTATTTCCTGCATCTACATTACTTTTATTAATTTCGCATTCTAACATTTAAATAAATTGTGGGAAGGGAGCCCGAGTTTTCCATATTTGATTAAAAATTAAGTTTTTTCATCCTTTTGAAACCTCACATCTTTGGCACACCTTGTGACACCCCATTTATTTTTGCCAAACAAAATGTTCATAGACTTATAATTTAAGGATAAAATTTTTTTATTTAACCCTACAAACAAATATTATTCTTCAATTAGTCTCCTATAAAATCATCTTTTCAATAAACAAATAATATATAGAATTAGAGTATGACAATAGTTAATTTCATAATTTGGTGAGAAATAAATTATGGGACTGTTTGAAACTATTTTTATTTTATTATTATGAGAATAAAAAAATAATAAAAATAGGTGTTTTTTTTATTCTCACTTGTTCTTCAAAACAATAATCACAGAACATTTAAAAGTTATTTTATTTTTTTATTCTCCAGAATAATATTTTATTTTTTATTTTTTAAAATATTTTTTAAAAACACATTATTAAATAAATTTTTTTATTTTTTTATTCTGAAGAATAAAAAATTATTTTTAAAATAAGTTTTCAAACAGTCCTTATATTTACTGTTTGGCGTTTTTCCTGTGAGATCAAGCGCGTGTGCAAAGCGTGAGCAAAAAAGATATATTTATTGCGCCGAAGGCTTGATATCTGTTTTCTCGACCGCCATAAAATTGGTCTTGATTAGACAAGGGCTCTTAAACAGCACTCCCTCGTGTCTAAGTTATAAGATATTTTTTTCAACTCATCTTGATTTAAAATATAAAATACTTAATAAATTTTAAATTTTTTTAATTTTATTATTGTATTTATTAATTTAGTTTATTGTATAATGTTATTAATATTTATCATACTTTTCTCACTTTTTATGATGGTTAAAAATTTATTGATCTGCAAAGAGATTCACATTTTCTCATGTTATTGTACTTTATTAAAAAAAAACATTATCTCCTTCATTTTATTTATTATTGGCAGTTGGGAAAAAGAGTAAAAAGAAAAACTTATAATATTTATAACTAAAAACAAAAATATAACTAAATTTTATTGATATTCAAATTATAATTAAAAATATTTTATATTTTGAATTAGAGAGAGTAATCTATAAATAATTATTGCAATTTATTGAGAAATATTCTTCTAGTCTGATTTATAAATTATTTTTAGCATATCTTATTGAAATTAAAAAATTTAAAATTAATTAATTATGTCTGAAAATTTAATAATTTTTTAATTTTGTTTCTATTAAATAAACATATTTTAACAATATATTTTTATCTTTTGAATATTTAACAGAGAGTAAATGAAAAAATTTTGTAATTTAATAAAAATTTAATGAGATAAATTATAAATGGAATCAAAAAAAATATTCCCTCTCCATACAACATGATCAAAGGGAGTAAAATGTCAGCCATTACTTATGACAACATGCTGAATCCCACGACCGTGATCGAAGGGCCGATAATGGAGTTGTCTGGACAGTGGTTGAGCTCTTAAAGTGGAGTTCTGGATGGAGCTGATTGTCCCAATCTTATCATTATGATGATTACTGAAGATGAGTCCGTCACAGACACATTGACCCTCTCATTCAAAGTACTTTAGCAAAGTCGGGTCTGTCTTTGGCACATAACAGAATGATGTTTTTATCCTCCAAAAATAGATTTAGACTGTAGAAATTAAATTTAGATGGTCGAAATTTAAAATTTTAATTCTATATTTATTAAAATAAAAAATTATAAAAAATATAAATATGCCTTTGCATTATCTATCTGGATAGGATTTAATTTGAATTATTCAATTTAATTTTAAAATTTTTTCTAATTTTATAAATTTTCTATTTAGATGTATTTTAAAATATGGACCATCCAGATTTAATATTAATTTTTTTATAGTTTATATATTTTAATAAATACAATATTAAAAACAAAGATAATCTTTAAATTGGCACTTTTAAAAAATATATTTACTTAAAAAATTATAAGTTAAAGATTTTAATTTTGGACGGTCCAGAATAATTAATTTATAAAAAATATATAAAAATTAATATTAAATTTCAACCATCTAAGTTATATCTGTTCGAATTAGTAATAAGCATTTATTAATTCTATCAATTTTTACTTTGATAAAAAAAAAAATATAAACTGCACTTGGCGAGCCTGAACTTTTATCTCACTGTCGTTGCCTTCATCATCTAGTCTACTGTTCTTTCTCCTCCACATATCTATCAAGTTCTAGCACGCCGTTATCAACTTCTTTATGAAATTTATCAATTACAAGGTTCTTGTTTCACAGTGTTGAATGGCAACAACTACCATATCCTTGGTCACGGGATATGAAGATGGCCCTTCTATCCAGGAGCAAGTTTCAGTTCGTCGATGGAAGTCCTCCTATGCTGAGAGCTTCTGCTCCGCTTTCGCCCTCACCGCAGCGTCGCAACAATCTCGTCCTTACCATAGCTTAAGGTTTAAATCTGGACGGAGCACAGAAGATGATTCCGTTTTAGGTACCTTGTACTTTTATTCTAATTTTTTTTAATTTGTACTAAAAAAAAAAAAAAAGGTTTTGCTGGCTCATCGTTTTGTTGCCGTCTTTCTTGCCCAGAAAAAGTGATTCTATAGCGTATGCACGTTACTCTACAAACTATCAAACTCGCAAGAGTTCAAAAGGACCTCTTCGCGGGAAGGAGATTAACAAGTTCCTAGAACGAGCGCGCTGATCCCGGAGAACACAGGCAGTTTATCAGCAAATTTTAAAGTGTCTGAGCGACATAGAGAATGTAAGAAGCAAGAACCCCAAACATTACAAATCTACATAGTCCCAACTCCCAAGTCCTGGAATTACACATGGGATTGATATGTTACACGACAAATGGGTTGTATATATAGCTCTATAGAGAGAATCAATTCTCTCAGCTCAACTCCACTTCATCAACCATCTGCACTTTTTTACATGACTGAAAACGTAATCCAACCTACAACGCAAGTACAACCATATTACCTCGCTCCACGTAACATTCCTCGATGGAAATGAAAACATCGAGGTTGCTCTGATATCTTATCGAATGGTGAAAGGGCTAATCTTGATGACTAATCCTGGGAAAACATCATCTGGGTCATGAATGTGAGGATTCTCTTCGACAATGTAAGGATCCCCACACTTCTCACTTATGGTTTGCAGTGTCTCTCCCTCGCGAACCACATATATCTCATCACACCCCTTCTTCGTATTCTCCTGCATCATCTCAATCCCCAACTCGCTTGTGCCTGACTCGCAGCAACTCAGTACCAGCATGACTGCTAGAAACAGAGCACAATACCAAGATATCTTCTCCCCCATTGCCGTTGAAGAACGCCCACAAGCCATCGGAGAACTTAATGAATTCTTCTTAGGACTCATAATTTCTTGTCTCAAGTAGGTGGGGTTTTAAAGGGATCTGGATCGTAAGTGAAAAGAGGAGGGAGAAACCAATCCATGGTTGGTGGAGTGGGTAAAGATATAGGAGGGAGTTGAAATGGATCTCTCAGTGAAGTAGGTGAGCGTGGAGTGTTTGGAGGGGATGACCTATAAATAAAAATGGGAAAGAGTTGGTTTAACCGCTTTATTAAATAAGATAGCCCTTTGCTTTTGACCTGGGTTCCTATTTGATTCAAGTTTTTCCTTCCACAGTGAAGGTGCTTCACCTGCACCGTTTGTGTTCCTGTAGAGAAATAACCATCCATGGGGAAGCAATGAGGAGCATTCAGGATATGGAATGTCAGATTGTAGATACTCGAGGTTACCTAGAAAAGGCACCATTTTGCAATTAGCGTAGCATCTTTTTTGTTTTTATTTTTTTTATGAAGAATAGCGTAGCATCTAGCATTGACTTGAGAAGGCATAATTAATAATTGGTTCATCTTGCCGAAATAGTTGATGAAGGTGTAAATGTGAGTTTGGTTCAGACCAAAATCACCCACAAGTGACACTTTTAAACGCAGTTTGGAAAGTACTATGTTTATTTTGTAAATTTTTATAGATAATTTATATTTTTTTCCGTAGAATACTTTTAAGAGTATTAAAATTACATATCTCCATTGAATGATATGACCCATTTTTTCATGCATTTAGGAGAGTAAAATTTTTGGGGGTGGGGGGGAATTAAGTATCCAATTGTTTCTCTCGTCGTAGCTGTGCATTTGATAAAAGTGGTTTATATTAAATGTAAAGCGTATAAATATATGAATGGACGAAGTTTTGTTGCTAAACAAATGTTTGTGAATGCAAATATTGATAATAAATATGTAAATCCAATTGATTAATAATAAATACACGTCAAAATTTTATAAAGAATATATCTTGTTTTTCTGATTAAGATGAATGACTAGAATAAAGTAATTAATAAAAGTTATATTATTGTTCTCAAGTTTTTTTTAAAATCAAATAAAATGATGAGATTTTTTTATGAGACCCTTCATATTTACAGTGAGCTAAAATTCATTCCCCCCCCCCTTCTGAAATGGGAAATATCGATAAGAAATGAAACGATATCACAATCACAATTACAATGTTTTTTCACAAGGATTTTTTTATCACGTTTTGATTTTAAAAGTAATATGTCAATGTAATTTATAAGTTAGAGTAAATTAATACTTTAGCTTCTCTCTATTTTATCATAATTACAGACTTTTTTTTATTTTGAAACATATACGAAATCTTTCTTAAAATGGATAGCTATAAAATACAAAGACTCCCTCTATTTAAAGATTTATTTTCATCCACCCAACTTAATTGACTGATAAATTACACTTGTTAGATTAAAATACTTCATTTTAAATACAAATATTGTATAAAAATAATTGAAATTGCTCAAAAATAATGCATATATTTTTTAATTTTTTTCATTTTGTAAACATGTTTATATAGTATTCTTAAAAAAATATTAAATACATAAATTGATTAAAACTTAAAATAATATATCAATCATGCAATAAAAAATCTTAATGAAATTAGAATTTCCAGGCCAAAAATAAAAGAAGTATCCAATATAATAAATTACTTGATATAATAAATATTTATTTTTTAATTTCATTAATTCTAACAAAAAATTAAATTTTATTTTTAAATATCCACTTACTTAATTATTTAAATTTTTTAAATTGGAAGAGAACAGAAAATTAAATTACAAAGGAAAATTAATAATTTTAAAATTTTTAACATAATTACAAACAAAAAATTAAGTATTTTAATATTTTTAACAAAATATTCCTAACAGTATTAAAAATTAAATTAAAATAGAGGTTTTCAAAACAAATGAGAGGTCATAATATTTTACTCTATAAATTATTATATTCTCTCAATAATTAATGATAATATTCTCTATTCTTTTATTGAACGTGCAAACTGTAAAATGACACGACATGTATCATTCCATTTCCGTTTTTGAAGTTACTATTTCATTTAATTTCCTTGGAGACTCCCATGCTAAAATTAATACTCACACATGTCATAATAACGAGCACAAGACTGGTGGAATGTGGATCATGGATGCTGGGAGGCGAAGATGAATAAATAATAATACCTTCCCCAGGAGGGCAGACGACATCTTTTGATTCTAAGTAGGAATTTTCAATAAATAAAAAATGATTTGGTTAGTAAGAATTTGGTCAATCACTCATAAGCTTGCGAAATCAAATCACCTACCGATGTAAAAATCTTGTCAACGAACGATATATAAATATTTTTGTAAATATTTTTTGAATTTAAAAACATTTCCTGACTTTAGTAAATTCCTGTAACTTGTCTAAACTTTGTTTTTAACCAAAGGAAAAAAGTAGGGATTTTCAAATGAATGAATAGCAAATATCAATTTAGATAATCAAAAGTAAAAATATAATTTTAAATTCTAACACTTTGCTCAAATTTTGCTATAAAATTTTTACATCTTTTTTATGTATTCTAAGTCCCTGTAATACTGCTGATGGAGGGACCTTGTTTAAAATTACAAAATGACAAAATCACCCCTTGTTTAAAGTAAAAAAATGTGGGTTCACATGAAAAGTTATAATTTTTTGTTCAATTCTTACTATTTACAAAATAAAAGTTGTAATTGCTTAGACAAAAATTATAATTGATTATTTTTAAAACTTAAATTTTTATGATAAAAGAAATTTTACGTGAGAAATTATGATTTCTTATTTAATTCTCACTATTTATAAAATAAAAATTATGATTAATTATTTTTAAAACTTAAATTTTAATAATAAAAGAAATTTTAAGTGAGAAGTTACGAATTTTTATTTAATTTTTGTAATTCATAAAAAAATTATAATTATTTAAACAAAAACTATAATTAAAAAATAGAGCAGACTTGTCATTTTTATTTTAAATAAGAGACAATTTAATTATTTAATATAAAATAATTAATATCAAAAAGATATGAGGCTTTAAAAAATTATAATATTTTAAAATATTTAATTATCATTTATATATTTTTACTTTATCCGAGGATTTCAATTTTATCCACCTCATGATTCCTCCTGCACAGGTTGGACTAAAGGACAATTGAAAGCAAAATAAAATATTATTTTATTGAGCTTTCGTTCAATATTTTCCCCTTTCAACTTTAACTTGAATCAATTTAACGAAGCAAAATGCATCTATTTGATCCCTCGGAAGTCCAGACTGCAAAGTAAATTCTCACAGAATGCTTGGCTGCAACAGTTCGAGCAAATACCCAACGTTACCACACTGCTATATTCTAGAGTTTAAAGTCATGTTTGGTTTTTATTTTTAAAAACAAAAAAAATAAAAAAATTATTTATATAAATGTTTTGAATTTAATTATTTTCATTTTTTGTTTTTATGAAAAAATAAAAATATTTTTAAAGTTATTTTTTATTTTATTTTTCTTATTTTTAAAACACATTATATTTGATTATTAAAAAATATAGTTAGCTTGATCAATTTTTATTATAAACCATTACCATTAATCGCTTGCAACAATCACTATTAGCTTATTTTTAAATTTTAAAAATATTTTTATATTAACATTGCTAAACAAATTTTAATATTTTTTTAGTTTAAAAATCAATTCTAAAAAATGTATTTTAGAACAGTTTTTAAAAATAAAAAATAAAAATAGAAATCAAGTATGCCCTAATATTTTGGTTACAGGGTTTCATCATTATAAATATTTAGTGCATGTTTGGTTCTTATTTAACATCAATTCTGAGATCAAAATCATTGTTTCGTAAAAACTTATTCAAACACTCTCAATTTTGCAAAACTCCATTTGACTTGTGAAATTTTATTTTTGAAAAAGGTATTTTTTTTCTCCACTTTAGAATCAGTTCTTGATATTTGACCATTTTTTATTTTTCACCATCTTCAAGATTGATTTTGAAAAATTATCTAAACATTTTCAATTATTAAAACCAATTTTAAAAAATATTATTCAAACATCATCACGGTTTGTTAATCAATTTTTTATAATCAATTTTTGCTAATTAAAATCCTAACACACCCTTGATTACCTAAACTCAAACCCACAATGAAAATTCTGGCATCAACTTGGTAGCTCACAATCGGTCAGTTACTTATCGATGCTTTTAAAAACCATGGCGCAAAATTAGAATAAAGGGAATACTGAAAATTAAGTAATTGACTAACTTAATGATTGAAAGTCTACTTATTCTAGAACACCCTAAGTTTTTTAGGCCAATTAGAACGTGAGACATATATCCTCACTTATGAAAATGAGATACTAAGTTGAGACGGAAACTTCAAATTGTAGAGAGGCAACATTTAAGGAAAAGAATGGCTGCTCACTTGAGTAAAAGTAAAGCAGCATAACGAGGCAACATTTCATCAGTACAGATAGACTGGGGCATGATCTGACAGGATTGGAGAATGAGATCGACAAAGAACCCTCAATTATCTATCTATGTTCTGGTTGACATTGAGTGCAATGAAGATAATATACAGATTGATAACATTTTCAGGTAAGAGGGGTGCTCAACTATCAATGCCCCTGTTATTGATATCTGTCAAAGAAAAGATGTCTAAACTTCAGGGTTTCATTAATGTCTCCTTGACGTACTTAATCACCCCATCGACATCCACCGTCCAAGCAACTGAAACAGGGGAAAAACCCGTCCATGGATTGTTCGAATTCCATCTGTATGAAATGAAAACGACAATGCGTTTAACATTAATTAAATTAAACATGAAGTCACCAAAAATAAAGTGAAGCAGCATATCAATTCCACGTTTGGACTTACTTCTTTAACCCTTGGTCCATCAGCGTATGCCCGACACAGAGGCCCTGTGTCTCTACCCTCACTACCCCTCTCTTGTATGTAAAAAGATCTGGACGAACAAGAGCCACGAAACTGACGGGGTCGTGAAGGAAAATTCCTGAAAGAAGACATCATATTATTGTTCCAATGGCAACAAATAAAGTGAACAGCATGAATTTAGACGTCAAAATAGCATGTAAAATTACCATAGACACCATCAGATTTAACGTGCCAATCCCGGTAAAACTTGCACATCTTACATATGAGTTGTCCGTGCTTCCCTCTGGAATTCCTCAATTGAAAGATGTCAGCATCTGAAATCGAAAGACAATATTCAGCATCTGACAATTACAATATACCCAATCGCACAATAACAGTAGCCTAGAAATTAGAGAAAACAAGAAATTGCAATCCCACCTGTAAATATCACTTGGGTTGTAATATTTATTCCAACAACAACTATATTTGCTCCAGAAGTGAACACAATGTCTGCTGCTTCTGGGTCCCCATAGATCTGCAAATTAAAAAGAAATGAAGTCCATAGAACGAACTGAATATTAAACCTGATCATGAAGCATAGTGCAACTTATGATCCATTTATTTCAATGATTACAAATTTCGTAGAAAATATTTTCTCTGTAGTCTAGAGTCTGTTGTGAATTGAATGTCGTGAAGTATATTCTTGATTATGAAAAGAATATGGCAAAGTGACTTTCTCTTCAAAAGTGCATGTTGTTTTCGATTTTGACCAGCGCAACTTTAAAATATAAAATTCGTTCACACCGCATGGAATATCCTCAAGCCCATTAGTCCTTTGCATGAAACCACCACTTACATTTGCTTCTGCAGCTGGATTTACATTCCCCAAGGCAAAGAAAGCGCCACCAAGTATAACCACTCTCTTCACCTTTCTAGCAAAAGAAGAATCTCTTCTTATGGCCTAATCATGAAGGTTAAACAATCAGAACATTTATGTACACAAATACAAATAAAAAAAGTGTTATGATAACATGTCCACTAATAACAAGAAAGCAAGGTACAACTTACCAAAGCTAAATTTGTCAGCGGTCCAAGTGCTAACACAGATACTTCACCAGGGTATTCAGAAACCTTCTCCACCAAAAACTCCGAAGCAGTTTTATCTAACTTTTTAGCTTTCGGCGGGGGCAGGGATATGTTTCCAAGTCCATCAGAACCATGAACAAAGTCAGCAACTCGTGGAATTCCACCCTTTCAAAGGATAAAACATACTTCAGCCTTGAAAGATGAAGTAAAAACAAAAGAAAAATAACATAAAACCAATATTGAAAACATGCAGAGCCTTGTGCAGTGCCACGTAGACAAAAGATGAGGCTGGGCAAGCAATGTAAGGTAAACATTGAAATATAACCTAACTGAGTTGAAACACTCAAGCCAACTTCAGAGGTACTTATTAAATAGCTACCTTCAAGGGCTCAGGGTTGCCCTCTGCCACAGGAACATTTTGACAGCCTGCAATCTCACACTATCCTTTTGCACAGCAAAAAGACAAACTGATCATGAACATGTTCTAAAAGCATGAAAGCCGCGGAGTATTTAGTAAAATAAAGTACAACGGAAGTTGATGAGAATTTTAAAAATGCATACCAAAAGCAATGAATTGCGAGTGGCATCTTCTGTAGAAACATTACCAAATGTGGTTGTCAAGCCCAGGACCTCCACCTCAAGCGTTTGAAATGCCATCAAGATGGTCATGCTATCATCTATGGATTTACCGGGGAAAAACATTGACTCGTGAAAATGGCAATCACAGTAAACCAAAACACAAAAATTCATTAAAAAGAATAAAAAAAAACCACAACTATTATTCAACCACTTGAGTATGTGACAAAGTAATTCCATGGATTGAATATCTCTTGCGAGTATGACAAATTAGCTGGAACTTAGATATTGCACAACAAGAGCATTTGGACTTTTTTGAATGAAAACTGAAATCATATATTACAAATCATAAACTCATACAGAACAAAGAGATTACAGCCAAAGATCATTTGCATATTTAGGAACCAAAAAATACAAGTTCAGGTCAAGTCGGGTATGCCTAAATTTGATGAAAAAAATAGTAAATTTCTGAAGAAAGGACAATAACCAACAATTATAATTGACTAGCATTGTTTCCTCTGATTGAAAATGTGATTTTTTTTTTTACTGTAACAATCTCAATAATCCCAGGTACAAGCACAATTGCCATCAAATATATATATATATATATATATTAAACAAAAAGTGAATAACTAGATTATTATTTTATATGCTCACATAGGAAACTTCAAACTATCCGATTAAATGCCTTTTCAATCTAGTTTTGTTGGTTTTACATTTAAAGAAAATTAAAATAGAAGCATTTTGCTTTCCCTGTATTATGATCTACAGAAGTTAGGGACTTAGGGTGCTGGATGATTGAATTTAAAAATAAATGAATAAATAAATGCAAGAAAGTACGGCATTATATAAAATTGAAGACAAAAAATATGATTGGCTTTTTTAGTCAAACATTTGATGTGAAGGAACATGATTAAGATATGTGAGTGTGTCTGCGCGCGCGAGACTTTCCGATATAAAACAGTTCAAAACTTGCAATGAATGTCTCTGTTCAATGACAGATGGAAAATATTGAATTTTAAAGTTGAAACTTAAACCAGCCATCAGATTATCAGGCGAATTACTCGCCAGTCGGAAAATTATACAAACTAACAGGATTCAGACCAGCCGGAAAATAATCCAAAAATAGAAGGCATGCCCCAACCATCAGATCGTCAGGCGAACTACTTATTCTTTTTAAATTTATTTGTAGAACCCAAAAAAGGCAGATAAGCGAGGCCTAAATGTCTAAACTTACCGATCCCAGGGTCAGTATCGATAATGAGCTTCTCAGGATTGGCGCGGGAGCCTGAAACCCCGTTGGAATTAGCGCCCGTGAGCCCACTCGCCATGACCGGTTGGAACTGGAGATTGGGATTCAGAGATGGCGAAACAGCAAGGAAGAAAACTTGAACTGCAATTCCTTGAAATGTATGAATGTATGTGTGTATGAAGCAGGCCTCCGTTATATAGAGAGAAGTACAAGGACGCAGCCCACACACGCATACATGGAAAGAATAGTTCGAAGGAATATGCAGAGATTGGAGCGAAGCCGAAGACGACGCAGCAATGAGCTTCCGACACCGCCCCTAAAATAAAAGGCGATGAAGTGGTTTGGTGCTGGAGGCTGGAGCAATCAATGTATGACACGTGTCGTGCTGCCATTGGGCCGCTTGGATCGCTTGTTGAGGGTCGAGTCGCGCCCGGAGAAAGGAGGAAATGCGTGTTGCGCACTTCTTAGTTGCAAATTACATTTTTTGTTCAAAAAAAAAAATACAATTATTCATTCATGAATCAAGTCAAGTAAGATCATATTAAAGGCAAAAATTTTAACAAGTATTTAGTAAAGCTACATCCTTAGAACTCCAATGCAAAAACACTGATTAAATAAGGACAACTTCTTATTAATTTAGTTACGTGCCTTTTCCTTTTATTAATAAACTAGTTAAAAGGTTAGTAATTAAAATTATCGTTAAAATATGTTAAAATGATATGAATGAAATATTTTATTGAGTCGATTAATATGCTGATTTAAACGTTTACCAATGTAACCAGCCAAGTTTCAACACTATGCGTTTCCTTTTTCCATTGATTTTTTGGCCCATCCTCTCGTTCTTTCGCGCACCGGGAAGCAAACGTTGATTTTAGAAGCTTTTATCCTTTTGAGAACACTTTTACTTCCTCGTGTGTTTGAATTTTAAATGTAAAAAATTAATTATGAGAAAAATTGATCAAGGGAACACGGTGATGTTTAGATAAGATTTTCCAAAATTGATTTTGCAAAATCAATTTACCAAATGGAAGAAAAATTTACTTCTGCAAAATGGAATTTCAGTTACCAAATAGAATTTTAGAAAATTAGAGGATTTGGTTAACTTTTATTAAATGGAGTTTAGCGAACCAAATGAAGTTTGATAAAATTAGACATGTTTGAATGACATTTTTTAAAACTGTAATTTTGGACTTTATAATTGATCTTAGATAGTATCCAAACAAGCCCTTTATCTTCTGTTTTCAACTCACTGTGCTTTTACTCTCTTTACGATTCTGTTGTTTTTCAGCACAACCAAAAAAAAAAAATCAATCACAACTCTTTTAATGAATCTCTTGTATTTCTTTGATGTCTTGCCATAGAGATTTTTATTCTTTCCATATCAAATATATCTTCGTTTGTTTTTTCCCTACTCAGTTTCTCATAAATGCAAAAAAAAAAAATAAACGAATCACATTGTTATGTTTTCATAAATATTATAACTTATATATTGCATCTAGATATTAAGATGAGGTTCAATTTTTGGCAATCATGCAATCAAATATGGGGCAGTTCTGAATATGTTCAAATAGCTTGTTGAAATGAAATTTGAAAATTAAAAAAAAAAAACGGAGAGAGCAATGGAAATGGAGTAAGTATGGAAGGGACAAAATGAATACATAGGCGGCGTGGTCACGAACAAGAAGGCTACGGAATCAACAATAACATTGTGAGATAAGAATTCCACCTAACGTACGTGGAACCACGTTGTGCAAGGCTCTAATTTGGTGTATTTTATTTTATTTACTAAAAAAATTGGTAGGAAGAGGACACATTAAGACACCTCAATCTTATCAGAATATTGGGGCAGGATCACAAATATTCTTCTTTCTTTTATTCCATTATCTTGAAAGATTTAAAATATCATCACCGTTGTTTAAACTGATCTAAAACTTTATTGTGTGGAACAGTTATTATCAACAGCCATTTGGGAAGCCACTTAATTGTGAGGATAGGCAAATGTATCTCCTCATTTTGAAAAAAAGTTACGAGTAGACTATATAAATTTTTTAACGCTGCACCGCCTGCTCTTAATATTTTACGCCTTTTGAATTAAATAAAAATATTTAACTCAAAAATTTATTAAATGTATAATATTTTAATGATCAATATAAAATATGAAAAAAATATTTACATAAAAATTATATTAATATGTTTAATATAATTTTCTAAAGTAAAAAATGATGATTAATTTACTTGTATTATTACAATTTTAATCTTAATATGATTATTGTTTTTAATTATTTAAATTATTATTTTTTTAAAATATTAATTTTTAAATTGAGCAGGGGTGGCCCACGTCTGTGCTGAGGGGGCCCTGGCCCACATACCATTTTTTAGTTTTTAGTGGATTGTTTAAAAAACATTTTTCTTAAATAAATTATTATTAAAAAAGTGAGTAAGTATTTAAATAAATATACTTTTATTATTTACTTGTAAATAGTATTGGTTAATGTTAGTTTTAATAGGTCAAGTGTATAATTTTTAGAGTTTATATCATATGTATATAAAATATTTGACTTAACTTTAAATATTTTTAATTTATTAAAATATTAAATAATTTCAAATGATTCTTATGATACTTTTCATATAATATAGGTATTTAAAATTTTATTTAATTTAGAATAAAATATTATTCTAAATGTTAAAACATACAAGGTTATATCAATAGTATAGTAAAAAATTTTATTTAAATTTGGCCCCCCTGCAATTTTTATCTTGGTTCCGCCCTTGGCATTTGGGCCTCCATCATTGTCTATGACAACCTCATAAATATTTTAAAAATATTTTTAATATATTTATTTAATATAATTATATATTTTATGACTCGAACTTAAAATTGAAGATGAATTAATTGAACTTTTTAATTAGTTAAACCAGATACCTTGTGCGGAGATCACAAATATTCGCTAAGGCCGTAAGGCACAGTTTTTAACCAGAACGACCATCCATTTCATCCACCAATGTAATGGTTGCTGTTCAGCTGAAGCTTGCAAGCACCGGAATTATTATTATTATTATTGGAGAACCGATCTAAAGTCGACAACATCACCTTGTGTAAACTGTAAACCAAATCTGTCTGGATCGATTTGTTTCTTATTCCATGCTAAAGTTTAGATTTTGTCCAAAAAAATAAACAATTTCAAAGCATAATATTAAAAAAACTCATTTATTTAGATTGATAAATTGTTGAATCAATATATTAATTAATTTAATAAAATATTTTATTAAATAGTATTGCTTTATCATTAATTTTTAAACTGGTCTCTGGTAAAAAAAAAATTGATCTAATTTTTTTAATCTTATTTTTAAGCCAAGGGTGTTGCAGCAGCTAATTTGACGTTTGAACCGACCTCTTCAAGTCTTCACATCAATCACGTCGTTTCGACAAGACAACCTTTTATAGCCAGGGACGAAAATTCAAGCCTACCCACCTGGAGGACCTACGTTTAAATTCTCGTCTTTCATTTAAATGGCTTTAATCTCCAACGTTGATCTCTTAAAACAATTTGCTTCTCGCATTGCCGAAAATTATCTGAAGTTGTGATAAAAAAAATCAAATTTATTTGCTCACGAATATGACATATACAACCTTACCTATATTTATAGCCGGTTCAACACTTAAATAAAAAAAGAAAGTTGTATTAAATTCTCAATAATTAATATAAATTTTTGTCAAAGTTCACATGAATGTGAACAATAGACACATTTGTGTCAATGCTTGAGTGTTGCCTGTAAATAATGCATTGCATGGCTTAAATACGGTAATAAGTGAATTAAAGTTGCTATATTAGCACCCCAATATAATATCAAATTAGCAAGAGGCATTGCATTATTTTAATGAACAATATCAAATTTGCTATTTAAAATGTTAAAACCTTAAATTGTAAATTTATAGAAGTAGTTGGAGTTATGATTTATAAAAAAAATATATCATGCTTGTAAGAAACGAAATGGCTCAATAAACAAGTTAAGTGTATTCAAGGTTTCAAGCTTTGTTATATAAGAATAAGTATAAAAATGGGATGGATATTATTGTTAATAAGGTGTCAACAAAAATATACTAGAAGTTAACAGAATTAGGAATGGAATTATTTTCTTAAAAATAATCGTTGGATGTGAGCCTATTAATATTATTAACACTTATGCACATCAAGTCATAATAGAAGCCAATTATAAATAATTGTTTTTGGAAGACTTGGAGGGATTGATTCAACGTATACTATAAAATAAAAATAAAAAATCTTTAGTACATAAGACTTTAGTGGTCATGTTAGGAATAAAGCAAAATATTTACATTGTAATTTTGATAAAAAAATCGGTCAGTTATAATTTAAAAGTTAGATTAAGAGACGAGATTACATTTCAAGCAAAAAAATTTATATATTTGAGAGTTATTATTTAATATGGTAGGGAATTGATTGGGATGCACATATGATACAAATTTGATGGTTTAATTGGAAAAAAAAGCTGAAAAAGTTATCTGCAATTAAAAGACACTATCTAATAAACTTAAAATGAAATTTTATCAAACTGCTATAAGATTATTATATGATAGTAAATGTTAGACTTTAACAGAACAGCAAAGACTTAAAGTTAGAATAGCAAAAATGAGAATGTTGAGATGGATATATGAATATGCATGTAAGGATAAAATTCAAAATTAACATATAAGAGAAAAAATAGGCATGGCATCCATTGAAAAAAATGATAAAAAATTGCTTAAGATGATTTGAACGTGTACAGAGAAGATCGCGAGAGGTATCGGCGAGGAGAGTGAAACAAATAATTTTGAGTTCTATTAAGGGATAAAGGAAGATAAAAGAGAACATTTATAAAAATTATTGACTGAGATCTCTTAATCAACAACATTCATAAAAATTCAATAAATGATATAGCACAATAATGTTATACAATTTATATAACTAATTTTATCTAGTAGGATAAGGTTTGTTGTTGTTATCATTATAAGAATTTGAAGTATGCATCCTTTTTGTTTCTAAAGTTGATCAAGCAAAATACACAAACTGTTAAAGAACATGATTCTTTTTTAAAAAATTATAGCATAAAAATATCACTCCATTTATTAGCATTATATTAATAGATTAATAACAAGTCTTTAGAAACATTAATAAATAATACAAATACATCTTGTATATAGCAATAAATAATAATATAATCATTCATTTTTTATTTTGGCTAAACCCGATCATTCATTCATATCACATGAGTACTCCTTCTCACCTTATTTATAAGGTAGAAAGAAAAAATTTTTAATCCTACTTATAAGTTATGTCATTAAATTTTTAATATAAATTTTTTTGTTTACTCTCTATTAAATATTAAAAAAATATATTATTAAAATATATATTTAATTAAAATAAAATTGAGAATTTATTAAATTTTAAAATAGAGTTAATGAATTTTAAATTTTTTTATTAATAAAATATATTAAAATATTATTAAAATATATATATATTTAATTGGAATAAAAGTGAGAATTTATTAAATTTTAAAATAGAATAAATGAATTTTAAATTTTTTTATTAATAAAATATATTAAAAATTTTTTATAAATAAAATTAAAAGAGTATTGAATTAAAAATACTGCTAGAAAACCAATACGAGCACAGAACAAGCAACTGTTCACAGCGGGAACTTCAAACTTTTATATTTATGATTTGAAGGTTCTCGTTATCTGTCATTTCTTCTTTTCACACAAGTCATTGGTCATTTGGTGGTCATTCTCCGTCTAGTCTTCTACACCACGTGCTTCGTAAGAAATGCGACCAATGTTTAAACAAAAACCATTCATTTGAATCATACCCCTTTTGGCTTTTACCAAATTACCGGTTTATATGTTCGGGAGAATAACACTTATATCTTAAGCGGGTCATTTTATCTTAGTAAAGTTCTCAAAAATTTCAAAATACGAAAAGAAGTCAATGGGATCATTAATTGATCTATTAATAAAATTTTAGACTTATAAATTTTAAAATTTATTTTTTGAAATTTGCAACTTTTTATGTTTTGATTTGCAGCTACAGTTCAATTTCTTAATTTAATTTAAGAACAAATTCTTTTTTATAAAAAATACAAAATTTTACCGTTGAATTTTATAAGATTATTTATTTAGCCTCAAGAATTTGCAACTATATATTTCAATTTTATTCATAAAAACAACTTAAATTTTTATTTTTCTCATAAGAAATTACTTATTTAATTATAAAAACTTGCAACTTACTTTCTATATTGATTTGTAATTCTATTTTTTCTATTTACCTTAGATGACAACTTGAGTTTCAAATTTTATTCACAAGTTCAAGATTTCAACAACAAATTCTTGAAAGTAATTTCTCATGAAAAAAAATTGAACATCGAGATCATATTTATAGATAAAATTGGATCATAGAGTTGTAAGTCATAGTAGATAAAGTTGCAAGTATAAAAAAGTGAGTTGCAAATTAACAAAACTAAATAAATAATTTTACGGTGTGTTTAGATTAATAAAATTTTTGATTAAGGTCAAATCTCTCATTTGGATAAACAAAATTTTACAGATGTGAATTTCATCTAGATCCAAATCCATCTCTTATTAAGTTTCATTTATCATTTCAAATTCCTTTCATGCTTTAGTCATTTAAAATTTAAATAACTTTGAACACCTCATTCTCTTCTTGTTTTTATTATTGATGTCTTTATAATTTTCATATCTTTTTTCATCCCTCATCCATTAAAAAATATACACAAACTCATCACTTTCTATTTTTCGTTTTCATTTTAAATCCCAACTCATCTATCTCTTTATCATTTGAAATTTTTAAATCACTCGAATAAAAAAATTTAAATACATGAATTCTAAATGTGAATTTGAAATGTAAGATTTTAAATTTAAAATTTAAATCCCAATCCACCAATCTAAATGCTATCTTATAGAACTCAATGTTAATTTTTTAATAAAAAAAGTCATGTTTAAATTAAAATTAAAAATTGAGCTGCAAATCAAAGTGGTGGGAGTTACAAATTTTAGAAAATTAGTTGCGAATTTGTAAGTTAAAAGTTTTGTCACAAGATTAATCAAGGACTAAATAGACTTCCTTTGTATTTAAAAAAATTGTTAAGATTTTATTGAGATAGAATGGTCCTTTAAGACCCATAAGACAACCTAAAAGATATTTGGTTGTTTCAAAATACAAGACAATATGATGAGAATATAGTTTTGCTAATGATTTTTTTAATACTACCCTTCATTGGGAGAGATAATTAAAAATGTATAAATTTTAAAATTATATTAAATTAAAAATGTTTTTAAAAATTTATATTATTATTTTAAAAAGTTATTTCATAACTGTCAAAATAAGAAAAAGTTAGTTTATAAAATATTATTATTAAATTTTAGAAAAAATAATAATAAAATTATTTTAAAATATATAAATAGTAATTTAATCTCTTAAAATGTCATAACTCTTTAAATCTTCAAGAACTTTTCTGTTATTAATAAATTTATATAAATTATTAAATTACTTTTGTTGAAAATAAATGATTCGTAACTTTTTTTCTTATATTTATAATAATGCAACAACAATTAAAAAATTTAACATATAAAGTTATGATTTACTATTGTATTGTTTTGAATTTAAGAAAAAAAATTATAAATATAAGAAAAAATTATAAATAATTTATTTTTAATAAAGATAATTTAATAATTTATATAAATTTATTAATGATAAAAAGATTTTAAGAGAATTATAAAATTTAATAAATTAAATTATTATTTATATATTTTATAAAAATTTTATTATTATTTTTTTAAATTTTAATGTTGTACATATTCTCATCTTAAATTATCTTATAATTTAAGTCAGAAAAATATATGATTTATTAAATGCGCAGGCCCACGGGTGCAGCCACGGAAGACAAAGCACATGCATCCATCTAATCATCTCCAAGGTTTCCACTGCATGTGCTTGCACGTGACATTATTGGCCCGCCTCGTTTTCATTCCCCTCTAGAGTTTTCCAGGCTTCTGATCTTTCAATTTAATTTATATAAAGTTTTAAAAAACACTAGAACGATTATTGGATCAAATAAAATACTGATCTACGGTTCATTAATCAAATCATAATCGAACTGTTCGATATTAAATTATTCATATTTTCTTAATTTATGTATTATAATCTAATAAGAAATCTAAATAATTATATTATTTTTTTAAAAAAATAACACATGTTTATTAATATAATCTATTGTTGATAAATATATGATTAATATTATTTCTAAATAGTGCCTTCTATTTATAAATTGAGAAAGATGTCAATTAAATAATAAAGTATTAAACAATCTTTGAAGTATATCAAATAAATAGCTTCAAAATATAAAAAGAAAATCAACAAAAAATACTTAAAAAAAGAGTGCTTTCCCCAAGTCCCACGTAGCTAATGACGAGGAGTGACGGAGAAGTAAGTGGTTGAGAGCAATTTGTGAAAGTTGCATCTCATGGTCTAGAGATTTGGAATTGAAATTTTTTTAAATAAAATTTTAGTCCAGTTTTTCAATGAGAACTGGTTTGCTTTAATCGGTCTTTGATCTGCTCACCCAATATCAATTTTATGGGTTATACTGAACTAACAGCTAATTTCCGATTGAACTTTCTGGTTTAGTTTTTTAAAACTTTGATTTTATAAATGTACATGTATTCTCTAACGTCAATTAAAAATATCATTTTATTTATAATTTTTTAATCGGCATTCATATTAATTAGTTAACTTGCATAATAGTTATAGATACCTATTTTTTCTACTTTTTTTTTAAATATCTGTTCTCCTCAATTCACTGATTAATTTTTGCTCAAAAAAATCGCTAATTAATTCTGAGGCCTTTCAGGGCCTCTTTATTTAAAATTAAAAAGTGAATAATTTTTAAATAGTTTAAAGATTTTATAAAAACCAGACATTGTTTTATATTTGATTACACAAATAAAAAATAATTACTAGTCAGTATTTATTTTTAAATTTCATGATATCTTTTTAATTTAATATTTAATTATTTAAAAAATTTATAATATCTTCACATGTCTCGTATTTTAAAAATATTTTTTCTCATATATCTCATCAAATAATTTTCAAAAGTTATTTAAAGCAATTTTTTCTTTGCTAATTATTTTTAAAAGTTTAACCAAAATTATAAAAGTTCAAAAAATAAACTTTTTTAAAAAAATAAGTAATTTTTTTCATAAAATAAATTGAAACAAACGGATCCTTAACTTGATGACCCATGGCATCAAATCTCCGCTATTAATTATTCTCGCATCGTTAAATTTCTTTTAATTTCCTTCATTTCCGGGACATTACGTTTGGAATATTTTACCGTAAATTATCGTGATTTTTTTCCCCTCCATCTGCATTCTGAATGACACATAAACCTTCTTTTATATTCCTTCTTCTTGAATATAATGATATCTCTTACCACAGTTTATTCGGATGTAAAAGATACACAAGACTTAGTAAAACAAGTGTTTGATTGTTATTGAAAAGTAAAATAATTACAAGTCTAAGCTGAAAATAAAACTAATTAATAAACCTGAGAACTATAGATACAAAATGCGAGTCTTTTGAATGTTGACAGTTATCTTCTTTTGCATTTTCGTACTCTATTTATAGTGATAGAGTGATAGTAGCCTCTCCTTTAGAATCTAAAATGTTCTTATAAAGAATCAAAGATCTCGCGAAACTCATGGCATGGTCTTTACTCACTGTCTTTCATTTTTAGTAACCAGCCCATCTCGCTAAGATACTTAGGTATAATGATGCTGTTCTCATGAGATTTGGAATTGTTTGCGATCGTGTCTTTATGTGCCAATGATTCACAGGGTGGGTTTGCAACTAACGAAATTTCAACATGCTTATTTGGTTGGGGCTTTTCATTGAGCTTGAAACCGGCTCCTTTATTTAGGTTACTACTTGAGTTTGACTCTTTAATCATTTGATCCATGTGGTTTTATGGCTTACTCAAACATTTTGCTAAACAACATTTTATATTTAACTCAAATGCAAATATCTCATTCCATGATTGACTACATGACTCAGACCGGCTCCTATAAAAACAGCCTGCCTGGGGCTGGACCGGCTCATGAGAGTTGTGACACCGACTGAGGTGAGATTTTATTTCGTTCAGAACGAAGCCAGAGAAACACGTATGCTGGCGTGGAGGAGGAGAAAAGAACAGAACAGGGAAGCAAAAATCAAGTGACAAGCGACATAAAATATGGTGACTTCAACAGGGCGGTTCAAAATATCCTCAAAATTGTCTTCAATTTGAACACGCAATATTGGTAATGCTGTGCTTGCCCCACTAAAATAGACATGATGGCCAACATCGCCCAAGGAGTTCAGTTAGTATATTTTATATTACGGAGCTAGGTTTGAACTTTCTTCAACATTTGGTTTCTCTCCATTGTATTTTCTTTCTACTGCAACTCTAAAATGTTCAAACCAAATTTTAATAATATCAATTAATTTACTCTTTTGAAAATCATCAAATCTAAATTCTCAAATTCAATACAGTCTCCACCGGTGGAGAGAAGCCACTTCCCTTTGAGAAGCTGTATGGTAAGTGGTTCCTTGGACTAATAAATAAACACGCTGGTAGAAATCCAATCCTCCAAGAAACACGCTGTCCCCGTTTGCCAGTGTTCTTGTACACCACGGCAGTCATCAGGATCAAGAATTATTTATTCTTCCCAGTAAACCCAAAGTATTTTCATGATAAAAACAAAAATAAAACATGACTCCTTGATATTATGAATTTAAGTGCAAGATAATCAGAAGCCTAAAATGACGTTTTTTTGGGCCTGAAATCAATGATGCTATTAGAACTTAGTTTTAACGATTTTAATATATTAAGAAAATTAAAGTTGCAACAGATAGAAGCTAAACTTTAAAAAGCATTATGATCAAAATCTTTCACTTTATAGTAACAATTTCAAAAGCTGAACTTTCGCAACTTCTATCCCCTTGGGGTTTCGGGCTGTTTTTGCGTGTAGTTGTCCCCATTCATTGTTTTTTTAAAAGAATGTTCTAAGAGTCGCTTATATATTAAAGAAACTAACAGTGAAACAGTTCTACTGTGACATCATTTTTGTTTCCGTTCCATGCATCACATAGCTGCTCGCCTTATTAAATAGGAGAAAATTTGCAGTACTATAAATTCATCATTAAGAGATATTTAATACATGGCAAGCGTAAGGGCTACTGAGATAAGTACAGCTCAACCCGAAATATATTGGAATTTTTTAACTGAAGAAAAAACATACAATAAAGACATCAAAAATTGAAACTAATCGCATCTTTGACCAAAAGGCCTAAATTGGAGTTATCAACATCGTGGGAAGGAAGTTGCAAACCATTTAGAGGGTTATTGCCAAGACACATCGATTTGGAAATGCACACCAAGTATTAAACAAGACTAAAAAATTACTTGGACTCTACTAAAAAAAAAAAAAAGAATTACTTGGACTGTTCTTCTTTTCTCGTCCCTTTCTCCCTTCGGAGTTGGGACTACGGAACGTGCAGTTGGGGACCTGGCAGCTCCAAGCCTCCATGAGAGAAGGGTCAAACCCTGAAGGAAGGTCAACACCGCAGCCCACGCTGATGTTACATGAATTGTTGACCTCATGCATGAATTATCTATTATGTCAACCAGAGCAAATGCAGGAGTCACCCACGAAACTTCGTAATTAACAAGGCCATCTCATTGTGTTTGGCGGATTGCACTGGTGACAAGAATGCCCACTAATTAACAAGTACAAGCCATAAGGAGGTCACATGTTCGATCCCACAGGACTGGTTTAACCCCCTTCCCAATAAAAAATAAATAAATAAGACCGTCTCATTTGTTCTTCCAACCAATGCATCCAAACGCTTCTCATGCCCCCCTTTTCCTCCAAAACTAATCCTAGAAACACATCCGGACAGCACAAAATTTTGCAAACCAAAGTCACACACTGAAAACTAACACTGCGTCAAGGCACCTCAAGATTGGGGGCAATATATTATTGTAAGATGCTCACAAGTTATATAACTCAGCTTAGGTTGGAGAAGTTCGACAGCAACTTAAGGATCAGAGTGCAACGTTTAGCATTCCCAAACGAACTGAACCAGAACCGTCTAATAGGAAAAGCATTATGTGAACATGCCAGTAATGATTGGCCTTCCACTAAAAAAGAAGTGCATTACACTTGTATAATTTTAATAACCTAGTATTAAAGAAATGAAACAATCATTGCACTGTACAGCATTTTTTGGTGCGATACTCCACAGCACGGCACCATTTCAAAGCTAAAGCTCACATTAGTGGACTCTTGAATCTGCACTGCACTTCATAGCCAGAAGGGCACAGATGCCATTTGAGTTGTGGTGCATAATGGCAAACAGAAGTACCTGGCTGATAGGATCTTACTGCATGAAGCACCAATACCTCATGCAACTCATGAATTCTTTATAGTGGGCGAGCTAAAGACATTCCCAGGTGTCTTTCCTTGACTCCCCTTTGCACCAGCAGATGCCTGGCCAGCTGAACCCTTGTGGTGTGCGCCATCTGTTGCTACCATCGACTTCTTTATCTGACAGAGAATATCAAAATAACCAAAGATAACATAATCATATCATTAAGAATTTTAACATCACCAAGAAAATCTTTTCTATTTTTTTTAATGGGAAAATTAATTTGCAAGAACCTATAGTTTACCTCAGTTTTCAAGCAGGTCCCTAGAGTTTAAAAGGTTCTATGCCCATCCTTATATTTTTCAATGGTTACATAGTCCTCAAAATTTCATATTCATGTATCCTAACCCTTGTAATACTAACATGTCTTAAAAGTGTAAGCAAATTTGATGACGTGAAGGGCTAAGTATACGCATGGCAGCCAAGTCATGTGAGTTAGCCACATAAGAAAATAAATAGATAAGTTGGAGAGGGGGGAAAACAACCACATTTCTTCCAAGGCGTTTTGAATGAGAAAACGCAAGGGAAGGGAAGTAACTGGTGCCCTCAGGTGAAGACAAGTTTGGCGATTTTGGTGCTTGGTAGCACAAGTTCAATACTCCATCATGCATCCTTCAATGGTTAATTGATCTGGTTCAATCCTGTATTTGATTGTATCATTGCAAAACTGAAGTGGCATTTTGTTTCAAATATCAGTTCAAGTCTGTACTGATTGTGTTATTTGGCTTAGGGGTGACATAAAACTGAATTGGTACTTTAATTCAAATCTGGAACACAAGTTATAAATTCATTACAAAACAGTTGCAGAATTGAGAGATAAACTTCCAAATTTCTGAAGCTTAACATTTGGGACCTAACTTGAATTAATTAGTCCTTTTAGGACCCCTTTGTCATTCTCCCAAAATATAAGAGGTTCACAAACTTTTGAATAATAAGGACCTACTGGAAAATTGACAAAAACTATAGGGATGTGTTAATTTCCATTTTTTTTAACTTTAGTCCCTAAAGGTTTTATTCAATTTTAATTTAATCCCTTTACTAAGGGATGGCTTGGAGGAAAAAGATCACATGCATTACAAGTAATGATGATGTGCCAGGCCATAGCAGATACTAGCCACACATGAATCCTATCAAGCATCAGGCATCAACGCATTGCAAGGGCACGAGCAAGGCAAGGCCCTAGTTATAATCTTTATACTGAGGGACTAATTTGAAACGTGGGCAAAAGTAAATGGAAAATAAAAATGCAACTTTAAAACAATAATAAAGAAAGAAATATCAAAACAAAAACACAGTCATAAGCTAATTTACAAGCTAGTCACTAAAGCAAACAACTAAACTTAAAGCACACGACAGCTACATGCAATTCTTTTTGTGTGCATTTTGTGAAAAACCTTACGGACACTATACTAGATACCATTTATCTTTCCAAAAAATAAGGAAGAGAAACTTAAACTTACAGCTACAAGACGCTCTTTGTGAATATCACTAGCAAGCTGAAAGCCACCAGAAAGAGAGTCAAGATTATGAAGTTAACAGCATCTAAAAAACCAAAATGAACCAATGAAAACTTACATTACTAAACCTTAAATAGCCAACAATTTTACTTACCTGTCTTCTATAGCTTTTAATCTCATCGCCACCAAATCCAGGAAGTGACATATTCCAATTTTTCTCTACAAAGATCCACATGTACAATTAGCTTCAGGATCTGTGATCAAATGAGAATCAGACAGTAGAAGAATTTTTCTAATTAACTAACCTAAATGTAGAAGAATGTCCTTTGCTTCCAACATGGTAGATTTACGATGCTTGGCAAGTGAGCAGCCAGATTTAGTGATCTGCTCAAGGTGAAGAAAATGGTAAGTATTGATGATAAAATAATATGAATTTCTAAAAGCTCTATGAATTTGGGTTTTTTTTTTTTTTTAAAGAAGGACAAGTAATTGGGAGATTGGTCGCCATTTGAACATATACATTAAGGCAGCAAAAGAATGAAAAATATGCTTTGTCCATATCCACCATGGGAAACTCAAAGGAGCCTCAGCATGAATAGAGCAAAACACTCTCTCTACACGGCAATACTTGTTTTAAAGTTGATGCAAACTGCTCTTGATTCAGTTGCATTAAGAGAAGGGGTACTTGATCATGCTTTGCGCTCAAGGCACCCCATAATTGTTAGGAGTTTCATTGAAGAAAACCTACTAGTTGAAATTATCATCACGTGGAGGAAAAATGGCACCCCTAAGGCCTAAACAACCCAAATAGACAACTAAACAAAACATAATTGACAAAATATACAGCAGGAACAGAGTGATTATTTCAATCTCTTAAATTGGCATTGTAATTTGGGGGGAGGGAAAGATATTTAATAAGTTTTGGCTAAATACAGGAATTTAAACTATCACATAACTAAATCCGAAGACTTACAGACTCTAAGAAATTTTCTGCTATATCCACCAGAACGTCTGCAACTTCAGGATCCAGCTTCTCTGATGGATCAACCTGCCAATAAAGCATCTAATTCATTAAAGGAATATATGAATCAGAAAGCATTTCAAGGAGCAAACCCTGTCACATCATACATTGAACCTCAAAACCCATGAACATAATTGCATTTGAAGATCTCAAGGGATCCCAAATTCATAAAAAATGGTGACTAGTTTAGTTCATGATGTCCAAGTGAATGTAAAGTCACATTTCCTGCAAAATTAATTATTTAATGGATCGTTAATCAAGCAAAGCTAGAAAAAACAATTCTTAATACCTTAATTCTAGTGTTAGCAAATACGTATAGATGCTTACATAAAAAAAATACATTTAAAAAAAACTTATAGATGTTAGTGGGTCAAGGCCCAGCCCATATAGTACGAGTCAGTATGAACAGTATACACTGGGCTGAATTCAAGAGCCATACTTAGACAATATAGATGACATGTACTTAGATAAACACCAACGAGTTATACCTAGAAGTGTTCAATGAAACAAGATTCGGTTCTCTGGTGTTCCCTGGATTGTTGACATCTAGAGAAAAGGCTCAATAATTAAGTTTAAAGATTTAAAATTTACATGGAGAGTTCAAAATTGGTAAAAAACTAAAAATAGAGTTCCAAAAGAGGTGAGTCACAAAATACTACTCCAAATAAATTATATACGAATGTGCTGATTAATTAATGTAATTTTGATTATGGCAAGTCAATGAGGGATAGAAGTGACAAATGCAATGTATTTTTGTGAATTGTGA
Source organism: Prosopis cineraria (assembly GCF_029017545.1). Lineage (NCBI taxonomy): Eukaryota > Viridiplantae > Streptophyta > Magnoliopsida > Fabales > Fabaceae > Prosopis > Prosopis cineraria. The sequence continues at coordinate 48,202,829 of NW_026555332.1, forward strand.
ATTTTCTCCATAATGTTAGATTAAAGAATAGGCGAAAGTTTTAGACTTTCCCGGGTATAAAGTTGAACAATTCTAGAGATTCCACCCATCCCTGATACCTATAGGTAATCTGAAAAACCGCCTTTGAGAATCTAATTAACTCATGAACTTAAAGTTAATACCACCATTTGAGATAGGAATTCAGGTAACCTCAGACTGATAAACGAATTTTCTCCTCTACATCCTGACATCCTGTATTAGAAAAATTGTGCATGGCTAAGCACTCTACATGCTTTTAACTAGTGAGAATCAATAGAATACGCGTTTAAGTAATTTCAGATAGTTCACCAGGACAATCCTTGAGATATAATATAATTCCACACTGAGATTAAAATATTAGCTACTAATCATGAAATAAATTGGCTTCATTATGTATTCCTCCTATTAAATAATGCTGTTTGATGAAGACATTTTAACATTTACCACGATTGTTTTTTTTTCCAAAAAAGGTTGGCCCAGAAGTTATTTAACATGAATTTCATAGTGGAAGAATTAGAAGTCTAAATGCAACTCCAAGCTACCCACCAAAGCTAAGGGATAGGAGAGCGAGATGAATCTACAGGAGACTTTGTTTTGAATTTCAGCAACGAAATTTACAAAGGAACACGATAGATTAGTGTGACTCACCTGAGTGACTAGCTCATGAATGGTCCTTTTGCTGAGAATTCTATTACAAGATTCATCAGCATCTGCGTTAGATGTTCGACCCTGAATCCCTACTTGAACGGCACTAGGTTGTGCTGACACAAGAGAAGTAGCTTTTGGATTGCCAGGTCCTTGCACTTTTGTGTTCTGTTGCTGGTGAGGCATATGAAGCGCCCTTGATGATGGAACTTGCTGCCCCAAATGCTCCTGCAACTGATTTGATGGCAAAGGCTGCTGCTGTGATGCCGTTGGTGTTGAGTGCTGCTGGGGAGGTATATGTGACCTTTGCTGCAGGGATGGTGGGTGTTGCCTATAAGAAGCAGATGGTAGAGGAGGCTTCCCTGGTGATCCAGAAGACAACCACGGCTGATTAATTGACTGCATGCCTTGTGATGAACTTATAGATGGTGATGCAGGAGATCCCACTGATGAAGCTCTCATGAGTCCAGGTCCTTGGAAACTCTAAAGAAATTATAGGAATAGATGAATCACCAACATAATTTTCCTCCTTCAAATGTTTGCAGAGCAGATGATAACAACTCAGCAAATCCATGCATAATTACATATTAAATAGAAAATGAACAGACGAAGTTGCTGTGCCAACACCAGCATAATTTAAGTGCACTCAGAGATAGTAAGCCTTTCACCATTTATTGGTAGACTTGCAAAACCCAAGGTCACACATGAACATTTAAATAAGACTTCACATTTTATTCAGCGTCTTTTACCCAAATTAACGCCTGATTAATATTCACCTTCAGGTATGTATCTCAAAAAATGGAAGAATACAGCTCAATATTAGTTCTCTTTACCAAATTCCAGGAGGGGAACACGCACGTATAATCAACTTTCACCTTCGCAGGCAGTGTAGACAGGGAAAAACAAATTAAACGCATATACTAACTTGTGAACCAGTGGACTGATTACTTTGGGCAGATGGCGCTCTAAGAGATGATTGGACGGGTCGGTGTTGATGCGGAGGCATACCACCTGGTCGCATTTGAGAACTTGAACCGAGAGATCCTAGCATGCCCATTCCTTGCGTGGGCGCTCTCACCTAAACAGCGACATCAAATAAGAAATATTAAAGCAACGAATGTTCCGAGCTCTTCAGATATGGCTACCAGCGGATCAAAAGAAGAAAAGTCCTTTATCATAGTCAATGATAGTTCAACTTTTTTTTTTTTGGTTCTTAAACAAGAAGGAATAAAGATATCACATCTCTTGTCTCGCAATAAAGAAGAACGTATAAATCCCGGATACATACGACCTACCTGAGCAGCGGTAGAATTAGAGGTTGAGTCCGGCATGTTGACTCCAGTTCGTCCCAACCCTCCAAAATGCTGCCCGAAAGAGGAAGAAAACGGAGCCGACGGGTTCTGGTGGTGGGTGGGAACGCCGATTGCCATGCCACCCCTTGGTGCGGAAGGCCCTGAGATTGACGGAGAGCCGGTAGACGAAAAGGAAGACCCGGAACCCACTGGAGCAGGAGAAGCAGGAGGGAGTGAAGAGAGAGGCGAAGAGAAGTGCGGATAATGCGGCTGCGGCTGCTGTTGTGGTTGCTGCGGCAAATTTCTGTTGAGTGCGGAGGGAGGGCGAGGTTGAGGGGGGACCGATGAAGAGGGAAGAGGAGAGGTGGAGGGGGCTTTGGAGGTTGCTGGATTGGGAATGGCATTAGGGTTTGGGGAAGAATGGAGGGGAGCAGAGAGGGAAGGGGCTGATGAGGACGAGGGAGGGAAGGAAGTAGAGGGAGGTTGAGATGGGTGGGACTGGGAGGGCTCAGAAGGCTGGGAAGAAGCGGAGGCACTGGCGGCGGGAGCTTGCGGTTCCATACGGCTTCCGTTCTGATATGGAAATTGTGCGCTGTTCCTGTTCAATTTCCAAATGCATACTCCCTCCCGTCCAGCTGCAAGTGACGGTCCAAGTCTTCCAAGACAAAGGAGAGGTGAAAAACTAGCATCATCGTTTTTTTCGACAAATATATATTGTTAATTATTAACTGCATGATATAAATGGATTAAATAAAAAATAAAAATAATTAAAATAAATTGATTTTTATAGATTTGTAATATTATAAATTGGAAGATAGTGATATTTTTTTACCGTATTAAAGACAATGATACAAATCACTCTTATCTATTTATTTAATTATTGTGATTTTGAAGTTTTTGAAAGTGCTCTGTATTTTGATATCGATACTTGTATACATATAATCTATAGGAATGACATTAAACAACTAAATAAATAAATTAACATTAAATAAAAACTGTAACATTTGAAAATTTAAAATAAGAATTTAACGTTCTTTAGTAAATTGATATAATTAAAAAATTGTTACCCTGAATTTATAATTTGTAATCCTAAAAAAATTATCAATGGGTTCGTTCATTTATGAAAAAAGGTAGGATGGACATTTTTCTTCTAGTTATTATTTTTAGAAAAATGCAAGCATCCCTGTGAAATGAGATGTGGGGTAGCATTTGAATTTTAAATTTAAATTTAAATTTAAAATTTAAAATTTTATATTTAAAATTATTTGTTTGTATAATATAAAAAAAATTTAAAGATAGATGAGAGACAATCAAAGATTCAAAACAAAAATAGAGTTTTGAAAGTGACAAGCATATCTTTCTATTTTTATTCTTTAATTAGTGAGAGACAATAATAAAAAAGACAACCAGAATAAAAAAGTTATTGACAGTGAAAATGTAAAGAGAGAGAGATAACTAGAGTAAGTGAGATTTTAAATAGTTATAATTTTGAGGGGATGTGAGATTATGAAGAAATTATAATAAAATATAAATCTTTAAAAACTTTCATATGCATGAATTGCGCATTTGGTTCAAATTCAAATAAAAATGTTCATGTATATCAACCCACCTTTTGTTTGTTTTTGATACTGTAAACGCATCGACCCCAAAATTTAGAATCCCGTCACTTACAGGAAGTACGAGGCTGATCAATACTGGCATCTTCATTTTCGGTAGTCAAGAGACCTCGAAGATGTCCCGATATTGGTCAAAGTGATCACATGTTCGCGTCAGTGTTGAGTTCTGGAAGAGGTTACAACTTACAAGATCTTGACACCTGCGCGTGGCCCACAAATTCAAGCCGTTGAAGAATCATGGCCCACACACATAAAACGAGGCAAGGATATTTTTTTTTAACATGGCTTCTGGCTTGATCATCAAATTCAATTGAAGATAGTTCGTCCATAATTCTCACAATGAACCTATTTGCTAACATGTAATGAGTGTATGGAGACCATTCTTCGCATGTCAGTAGGGAATTCTTAGCACTAGATTGAATGTGAAAGAGATAATAGAGGCGAGTGTAGACACATTAGCTGGCAATGATATTTTTCTACACCATGGAACGCTCGGATCGAATTGCCTTGTTCTTGAAGGTGCATGCAAGAGGAGATGCGAGAGCAATTACCAGTGGAGACTATCAACAACTCCTTGCATGTGGAATACTCACAATGAGAGTGTACCCCACCACATGCATCACAGTCCAGCCCCTCGATCCAAATATCATGGACTCACTGTCTCCAATTACACCATTTATTATTTTATTTTCATTCCTCCAACAAACCATATGACAATTTAAATGCATCATCGCCATGTATAATGTAATCGTAGATTTCATAAATTATAAATAACATTCTATTTTGATATTCTAGTTGCTCGTCAAAGCAGAGATGCATGTATGTTTAAACACGTCACTCGTTGTTTCTTCGCACTTTTAGATGCGCATTGTTTCAATTACATACACCTCTAGGGTTTTTTTTTTTTTTTTTGGGGGGGGGGGGGAACTTGTGCGCACGCCTCATGCCTCAATCAACTTGCGCCAACGTGGTCGACATTTTTGGTCAACTTTGGCGACCCAATAAAAATAGAAGATGAAAGATTTCGTTGCCCCGTCATTTCTAGCGACTAGTTCGATGCAGAACAAGCAATGAGACATTGTGACTCTTTGCTCGACAAGTCGGCTTCCTTCTCAGATATTTTTGTTTTTCGATTTTCTCGTTTTCCTTGGCTACTTAATTTCGTACATGCTAAACAGATTAGTGAAAATATATTCTGGTCATTTCAAAAGCATATTAAACAGATATTTTTATTCCATAATTCCTTTATGTCTCTATTGCTCTTTATTTTCTATATCCACACCTGCTGTTTCTTCCGGTTGTTGAAAATGTGTATCTTTCACCGTGTTTAATTTCCCGTACGTTCACGGTTCATCCCCCATAGCATTATATTTTATTTAAAAAATGTTAATGGTGCATGAATTTCCCGTGTCCTTTTATCGCATGGGATGACAGGCATTTTAAAATTAAAAGTTAAACAAATAAATGCGCACTTCGCAATCGCGGCCAGGCTGTCCTCCCCATCTCTTACTACCAATTTTCAATCGTTAATTGATCCACATATTTTATCCTCATTAGTTATTATTATTTATCCTTAATACTTACTACCTGCTGAAAATGATTATTGTTGATTTTTTCCCCGATTTCGCGTTTCTTCCTTTTTCTCTCTCATCTGGCGTCTGACCCTTCATAATCTTCCTCGTTAAGATTCAATATCTTCTCATTTCTTGGGGTTCTTATCTCCTCCCGCTCCTCCCTCCTCCTCTTGCATCTCACCCCTCAACTACACTCTCTGCTCTGCCATCTTCCTATTCCTCCGTATCAATCAGGTACTATTTTCTTTCCTTTCTTCTCCAATTTTGTTTCTTTATCTGTTCCTCCTCCTTGTTTAATTAAGCATCTCTCGCCTATTTTAGACTCTTTTTGTTTGGTTTCCGCTGAATCGTCGATAGACCGCGAAACGTAAACCGTTTTCAATCTGTTTTCTTTCACCCTTTCTGCACAGAGATTGGTAACAACCTTCAATTGCTGTGAAAAGATTTTGTTTTCCAATTATTCCTTAATTTTCTACGAATCCAAACAGATTTTTTCAGTTTCCATCCTCACGTTTCCTTTTCCCCTAAAAATTTCGGCAGGTCAAAGCTTGGTGGATTCTGAATCGCAGAATTTCAAGCAAAACTCTTGTTTCTTTCTGATTGTAAGAAGATAAGCCCGCAATCTCATATCCGGACACGCGCGTGAAACAGTATGGCGGAAGAGCACCGATGCCAAACACCCGAAGGCCACCGGCTTTGCGCTAACAACTGTGGCTTTTTCGGAAGTCCGGCCACCATGAATCTCTGTTCCAAATGCTACAGAGATTTCTGTCTCAAGGAACAGCAGCAAGCCTCTACGAAAGCAACCATCGAAACCGCTCTCTCATCGTCATCCGCCCCTGCGCCTTCGCTGGCCACGGAGGCCCTCCCTCCTGCGCAGGCATCGAAAGCGCCGGATGTTGCGGTGGACGCGTTGATCTCGGCGCCGGCAGCCGCCGTAGAAGTTGGCACGGTGGCACAACCAAACCGATGCGCGACGTGTCGCAAAAGGGTCGGGTTGACCGGGTTCAAGTGCAAGTGCGGGATCACGTTTTGTGGCGTCCACAGGTATGCGGAGAAGCACGGGTGTAGCTTCGATTTCAAGGTGGTGGGCCGAGAGGAAATAAGTCGAGCGAATCCTGTCGTCATCGCTGAGAAGCTGCACAAGATTTAATCTGAGCCGTTAGTTGCCGAGTTGGACCGCATGGTTCAAAGAAGAGATTTGAGAGAGGCCGTCCATCGTTTTAATCTGATACCCATTGTGCGACGCTTGATCACATGTACTAAAAATTTAGGAAATTTAAGATGAAATTGGCTTTTATCTTATCGTCTTGAATGAAAGATTGAATTGAGTAAGTCATGTAATTTGGCTTTCCTATTTGTAAAAAGCTAAATAGAATCATCCTTTTGTGAAAGCTTTCCGAGAGCTACTTACCATTACAGGCCCACCCACTTTAAAGGAATCTTATTTGTGGTTGAATTGAGAGGCATGTGGGCCTTAATCATTCGGGAGAAGCGTATCTGTTGATTTTACATTATAAATAAACGTGAAATGAAAGCCAGCGTCATGTTTGCTTGAAACCGTGCTCTTTTTAATTCCCCAAAATTGTTTTTTTATAGGAAAAAAAGCAAATAATCTTTTCAGATTTTTTAAGATTATAATATAATAGGAGTATTTTATTAGGATGGGTAGACAATATAAGTATATAATTATTACTTTTAAAATCATTTTTTGTCGAACATTCTTGAAATTAATTTGAGAAGTGTTGAATATGTCAATTTTGAGCATATTTAATTCTGAATAATTCATTGTTATATCCAATAACCATACAATTTGTAAAATTTAAACATCAATGATAGCCAGAAAAAAAAAAAGAACAGTGATTACATATCGATCATTTTTATACTAATAAAATGGATTCATTTCCCACTCGTGAAAATTACTAAAAATAAGTAGGTCCATCAACGGAGAATTTAGAATTATGACCTGCAGTCTATGAGCTGCCGATTTCTTGCTCTATGCGCTCCACCTCGAATGAAACAATGAACAAGAAAGGATCGGAATCCGAACTAAATAAAATTCTGAATACGGGAAAATACGTTAACGCTGGAAGGGAGATGAATGTGATTAATACCATTTGCACTCTGTTTTAAATGCATGCTACCTTTATTTAAAATTATAAATTATCTTTAACTAACTTTTTATTTCAAGAAATCAATTAAATCATTAGAAATCATGCACTCTTTTTATGTTCATCTTTATCTAATGGCATAACGTAGCTACAAATAAATATGAAAATTGCATTAATTTTGAATTGCTAAAATATTAAAGGGGAAAGAACATTAACCAAATGTTTGGGTTAAATATGAAACGTCGCTTGAATAGGTCACATGGCTGGTTGGGCTGAGTAATTGAATCGTCAGGCCCAGTATAAATAAAAAGGGTCGACTCTAAGGCTCAATAAAGGCCACAATAAGTAAACATGTCAAAATCTATTCAATTACAAATATTGGACCGTTAGCATGAAAACATAATCTTAAGTAATGTCGAAATCTACGCCTAAGTATCTCGATGAAACGGGCTGATTACCAAAATGAAAAGTATAGAATAAAGACTATGCCATGAGTTTCATGAGATCCCTAATTCTTCGACAAAATGTGCTAAGTTTCAAGGAAGAAGCTACTGCTACTTTGACACTATAAATAGAAGAAGAAAATGCAAAAAAAATTAGTCAACACTCAACCAAAAACTCACAATTTTACATTTGTTAGCTATTTTTAGTTTTTAATTTTAGGTCTATAATCTTTTCAAATTTCAATAATAATCGAACACTTGTTCTATCAAAGCCTTGTATGTTTTTACATCCGAGTAAACTGTGATAAGGGAGCTCGGGATCCTTTTGTTATGAATTGAAACTCAGCGTCTCTGACACGCCTGGTATTTGTTGTTCAACATAAAATACAAAACCTGCATTAATCAATTCAACAGATGACAAGGTACTGCGTAGCAAACAAGTAGTGGGGTTCAAATATTGCTCATCACCAGCTAAAAAATGGCATGCTATCCTTGATTTTTTTTATTCCAAACCTTGCATGTCATACTTGGATAACAACAAGGCCTAAGTGATGGCTTATGATGCTTACATTCTTTGCATGTCTTTCATGCCCGCCCCAAACTCAACACAAATAGCTTCATTCCCTCCCCCACAATCACCACAAGGCCCTCTATTGTGCTCCACCTGGAGCGAGAAATAAATGGAGCTGGCACACATGTCCATTCTCTAAAACTTATTATGGTAGATTCGGATCCTTAAGGAGAGATTTGTGTAAATGTTTTAATCTTGTGGAATTGTTTGCCAGCATTTGAAACTATCCTGACCCCATCAACCCAAACGATATGCATTGAATGTTCACGTCACACTACACACAAATTCATTGAATTTTTGTGCTTGGGTGAAACCAAGAATCAGCTATAGAACTTTTCACCCTCAATGCACAGTACTAAATAGTAGGGGTGTTCATAGGTTCGGTTTGAGTTGGTTTTGGGCAAAAACCAAACCGAACCAAACCATTCAGTTTACTGATAATTGAAACCTGATTAGTTTTTATGAAATTCGGTTTGGTTCGATTTTATTTTTGGTTTAGTTTGGTTTGGTTAAGGTCTTGATCAAGTTTTAATGCACTTGTTTAATTTTTTTTTTCCTTTTGTCCATCTTCATAATGTTGCTATATACTAAAATTAAATTTAATTTTTTTTGACTCCTTTTTTTCATAAATAGAGGTATAAAAATAAAATAAAATTTCAATGTGATAACAATAATTAATCATAAAAATTGATATAAGTTTTTAAGATTAAAATTATTTAATATTATGTATTTTCATTAAAATCCTTTGAAAATGTTTATCTATATATCTATATTTTAATAAATAATGAAAAATTTATTATACAAAATTCAAAACAAAATGTTTCTTGTAGATAAATTGAATGCTGAGGCTTTTAGGTTGTAAATAATTAAATGATGATCATAGCATGATTATTATAATTACTTAATATTATGCATTTTCATTCAAGTATTTTAAAAATGTTTATTTATTACTATAAAAAATTTAAAACAAAATGCTTCTTGTAGATAAATGGTTATATATTTTACAAATAAATAAATAGAATTTTTTTAATCAAGTTTGGTTCGGTTTTTAGTACTCAAAACTAAACTTAAACCGAACCAATCGGTTTTTTTATCATAAGAACCGAAGCAGACTTGATTGTTGTTCAGTTTTGATCGGTTTTTGTCGGTTTGGATTGGTTTGGATCGGTCCTTTCGGTTTGGATCGGTTTTGAACACCCTTACTAAGTAGTCTATTTGACATAACCATGTGCAGGCTTTCTCAACGAAAGGATTAACTGGAACAACTCTTTGAAACTGTTTGGATTAGGCTTCCAATATGGAAATGCCACGCTAAGGAACGCTTCCCCTTGTGTGATTGGGGGAAACATTGGACAGTAGAAGATTCACCCTAACTATGGGCAAACTAATCTTGTGTGCCCTGAACAAATATACGAGGCACTCTTTCAATAAACGATATATCTTTCTTAGCCAAATTAACATGAGTTCCTTTTAAATTGCATCAGCATGTTACTAAATAGTGTTCATGATGCTATTTTTGCTTCCCATGCAGTGATGGTTTCAAGACACCATGCGAAGCTACAAGAAAAATTTCCTAACACGAGAGTGATAAGAATTGTAATTCTAATTTTTTCTTTGAACTCAGCTCTCATGCCTGATGCCATGTCGATTAAGATGGGAATAAGGTAAAAATGTTTGAAAACTTTTTTCAAACAAGTACTTAACACCTATACCTTTTAAAAGAAGCAATGTGCTCCTAAAAATCTAAAAAGTATATCAATGTTACCCTTTGCCAACATTTGACTAAAATTGAATGTGATGGCACAACACCTGGCTTTGCCAGGTGGCAAACAAGCTTTGTTTTTGGTCTTCTTCGTCCAAATTATATTTCCAAGGGATGACAACTTCTAGGTGAGAGAGGCCGTGAGCTAGATGATAGCCAAAGGAAGTGAACTCGTCAATAGCAATAGCCCAAGAAGAGAAGATAGAGCGGTAGGCGAGGGTAACCATGGCTGTGTGGTTTAGGAATTGAGGGAGTGACTACAATATGATGTAAGCTTCACCTTACATATTCGACCATCCTCTTTAGACCTGAATCAGAGCTAGATCTTTAAAGATGATCTCTCTAAGCTCACCAAATCAATATCACTAGAGTTGCCACTACCTCAAACTCATATCTCATCTCCCAACCCAAACAAATTGAATGACCAATTAAGTGACCATTCCTTTCAATTTTTGTTCTCTATCTCCCTCGAATTGTTCTCCATTTTTTTGGCATCAATAGCAAATAGAATATAGGAATATATCTATTGAGGTTTTTCTCCCAAAATATTTTGACTTCCATAAATACACACGATTTTCGGGACATCAATTCTCTCTCTCTCTCATTACGCCAATCTCTTTGTGTTTCGATTTGAGGTTTGGTGTATGTGTGCTTGAGTTCAATTCCTTTTAGGGTGATTAGCAAAGAAAACAATGCTCCCTGTGATTCTTATTATAGAACATCTTTTAAATTTTTTTATCTTTAATATAAGACAATTGATATTGTATGAATAATGTTTTTTCAACTGTGCTCGTATTTAAATTGACTAACCATGAGAGATAATGATATTGTAATGTAAATTTTAAAAATATTATTTAAATAAGAGTAAAACTAAAAGTCTATTATACTTTGAGATAAAATTAATGATTTAACTATTTCTCATTAGTTTCAATGGGTAGCTAATCATGCCTTACAATATAAGGATTAGAGAAAGTATATATTCTTTTCTTGAAGGGTGTTGAACCAGCTTCAAACTATGGAGTAAAATAACGAGGGAGTAACATTCAATACAATATGATGCCATTTATATAAATTTTAGGGTCACTGATTTACTAGGTGATCAACACTAACGACCTTGACTAATTCAACATAAACACTCATCAATGCCAATATTAAAACATATTAATTACTTATAGAAAATATCAAAATGTTTAATAAACATGAAAAATTGAAAAATGTCATAATTTTATAAAAATTTTTTACTTATAACCTAATCCTTTTCTATTAAAAAAAAAACATAGACACACGTATTCGTACATACATACTGTTGATGTCAGGTTCAAACCAAAATTTCTTTTGGGAAAGGTAGCGTTGCGGCTAGAATAACCAATCGTTGTGAATGTCTTTTAACTTTATAACCATGAAGGTTGTCATTGCACCGACCATGCTTAACACATGGATACACACGTGTGAGAAACATGCGAATTTTCGTTTCCAACTGAGGAGTGACCTGGAATTATCGCCAAAGCCGAACTAAAAGGGAAAAGGAACAACTGCAACCCTCCTTTTCATCTTTTCATGGGTCGCAGTTTAGTGGATCGCCCACGGGAATTGTGAAACCAAAGCAGGACTTTGTATTTTAGTCTGATAAAACTTGGTTCTGTAATCTGTATTACCCCAGCCGGAGCAACCACATGACTCACTGTCCCGTGGAAGATATGGAACTTATTTTAAGTTTTCCATATTTCCCTTGACTAAATATTTTCACCGCCGATTCGTCTACCCGCACAACAACTTCACGTAGTAAATCGAGTTCACTCAAGTCAGTGATAACCAGACGGCATAACAACAACAACAACAAGAATAATATCATTTCCTCCGCTTCATTTTATATATTTTCAAAAATAAATTAATGTTGGCCAGTAAAAAATACCTTGACAAAAATAATGATCATTTCAAAATTACTCTTTAGATAGATTAAAGTATACTTTTAGTTATCTAGCTCTATATAATATTTCATTTTAATTTTTTAATTTAATAAATTATCTTTTCTGTTATTTAATGTTGACACTGTTAGTTTTAAATAATTATTTTTTAATGCTAATTATGATTATTTTAAATAATTAAATTTAATATGCCAATATTTAATAATGTTTTGTTAATATCTAAAAGTTTGGTATATGAATTTTTTTGTTGATAAAACTAATGAAGGATCAAAAAGACATTTTATAAAATTAAAAAATCAAAATAAAACTTTGTATAAAGTTAAATGATTAAAAGAATAGTTTAACTTTACTCTTTATTATTTCAATTGTTAAGCATTTGTTCTCCCTCTTTCTTGTTAAATAAAGGGTATTTTCAAAATGATTTTTTTAGAATTTAAGATTTCAAAATATATTTAATTAATTTTTTATATTCCTAATTTTTTTAAAAAATCTTATGAAATAAGTGGAGGGAGAGTAATATTTATAGCCAAAACTTCGTAACGAGCCCGTTCTCCATCGTAACTAATGCAGAAAAATGGTACGGTCATACGGTGGATCATTCAGAATCAGAACTCTTGGTCAAGCGTGAACAATTTTTCGTCGTAGATAGTAACTGATACCGATATGATGATAAAGGAAAGGACATATTAATTAGTGAACAAATTCTATAGCAAGTAAATACGCTTTACCACCCATCCCAAGTTATCAAAGCTCATCACGAGGAGCGAATGATGGGTCGTCCCAGCATGCTTTGGTGCTTCTCAGACTACTTATCCAAACATGGTCAGCCACCACCGCATCAGCGTCATTGTTTCGGTGCCATGCCCAGCTAGCATGTGTTTCATTCACTATTATCAGCCTTCCATGACCGAAACTTGACTCTCGAAACACTGACAAGGGGCTCCCAGGATTTTTAAACCTATGTTGTCCACGTCCACAAACATATATACACCCAATTAAACTCCAAAAACTATGGAACCACCACAGTTACTTTCTTAACTAGACCAAAAGTCAGTATATGTATAGAGTCAGCTCACTTTAACGCAAGTCCCTCGCGGTTCCCTCCGTCCCCGATTGTCACGTACATCGGACCGCATGAATCAGCCCTGTCGTCGTATATTCGAGACTGTAATTCACCCAAACATAAACAGTAATCGAATTGTGTTTTTTTCGGGAGAGATGTATATAATTGAGCTAAATCTGAATGAAACTTGGGCGAGAGAAGAGAGAGATAAATGAGAAGTGACATACAAAGCGTTCGTAGGCATGAACATGACCAGAGAAAACCAAGTCTACTCGAGCGTTATAAAGCAGCTCTTCCATGGCTCTTCTCATGGTTTCACCTTCGCCTTGATGAGCCTCGTTGGTATTGTACCAGGGGGCATGCACGAGCACAATAACCCAAGGGGTGTTTCGCCTGTCAATGCGTGCGAGATCAGATCGGAGCCACTCGTACTGGTCAGAACCACCATGGAAATCGGTGTAAGAACCCAACATGATGACGTGGGTGGAGGCAACTTCAAAAGAGTAATATAGGTTGGAGGAAGAGGCAGACTCGTGGTGGGGCATGAGCCAGCGAGCGTTGTAGGCCTTGAAGCGATCGGGGAAGATGATTGGAATGGACTCGATCTCGTGGTTGCCGTTAGTGACCATCCAGGGCCTTCGGCTGGCGCTGGGCTCTACCAAACGACCGAAGGAGTCCCACAAGGATTGGAGGGTATCCGCGTACGACAGGTCTCCAGGCAACAAAAACACGTCGTAGTCCTTGCTTTCTGCGTGTTCTAAGGTCGATCTTGTCCATCTTGTTTGTCCCAAGTCCCCTGCACGTCAAAAAAGCCCAATAATTTAGTAATTTACGTCTGTAATTAACATATGGGGCAAAAGCCTATGCACAGGCAATGGGCCTTTGGTCCACGACGAAGAGAATTTTTATGGGCCATACTTGTTTGTAAGTTTCTCGAAGGGATGAATTCTCGTGGCCGCCCTTAATTTTAAACCATGAAAAAAAAAGACCCCTCGGTCCCCTCACTTTTCTGCTCATACTAAACGCAGCTCTACATCATATCCATCTTTAATTTGCCTACTTCCTTATAATTAATTGATACTTAACTTTCTAGTTCGGAATGGCCTTCTATTTAATTTACTCTATGCACAGCATTCACCCACTCGTGATTTTGTTGATTCCATAAACCCATAACCGACCGCTTCACCTAAAGATGCGATACTAGACGTTTTGCTATCTCCCTGTATGCATCACATGCATGCTAGTCCAATATAATAAATATTTGTTTAATTATTGTTAGGTTTATTGTAACTAACTACGATTCAAGTCTAGTCTTGTGAGATAAAGATATTTACCATGCATCTATTATAATCCGTCAACACTTGATGTAATATGTTATTCATTACTCTTCCAGTCTTTTTTATGAGTTATTTTCATCAATCTCGTCAATATCAAATTAAAAAAAATACAAAGAATAAAAGTGTGTAAAATAAATATAGTACGTATAGAATTTTAAATATAATTCTATATAACAAATTTAAAAAATAATATCATATTACTTTCTCTTTCTCATAAGGTAATTATAAAAATATTTTAAAATATGATTTAAGAATTTATATAATAATTTATAAATAAAAGTAAATAAATTTTTTAAAATGTGTGTGAGGGGAAAAAATATATAACAAGTACAGCAAAGCGGGAGGGAGGTGGGCAGGAGTTGGAACTGGATCTGTATAGATTCTCATCCAGTTGTCAACCCTGAAATGGTTGGCCAACGAAAAGTGCTGACTTTTGAGCTATAAATCAAACCCACGATCGCAAAGAATATGGTTTCTTTTATTCCCAACCGACAAAAAAGATTCCTGACGCCCGTGGCGTTTGGCTTAAAAGCATAACAAACACTGTATATTTCTAAGGACTGGTTGGGTAACCTCAAGATTACGTGCACACCACATGTGGGACATATTTTTGTCAACTTTAACAGTTATATTATCTGAACGTACTTTTACTAAATTTAATTACATATAAATTTCCTGTGTCATCTATTTGTTTGCATGATGCCCTAATGTATGAAACTCCGGCACAGACCGTAACTCCCCCGACGATAAAGTTGTAAACGACGTAATTGAAACCAAGCTGATAGACAAAAGCGCAGGCAGAGGGAATTGCAACTTACCGACAACAACAAATTCGATGGGCAACTTCGCTGGAGGCATCTTGAAGGAAAATTCGGGCCCGGAACCTCCACATCTGTAGAAGTAAGCGGTGCTCGGACGGAGAGGCCCTATTCTGACATGGTGTATGGTGCCGGACCGGTAGAGGAAGTATCGGTACCGAGTTTGCTCTCCAGTGGCCTTCGCACTGTATTTTCCGGCCTCCGTTCCATATTCGACTATGGATTGCACGTGCTCGTCTTCTGTAATCCACGACACTCTCATATGGTCCTTCCCCGCCAGCGAAATATGCACCTGTATGAGTTTAACTAAGGAGACTGAACAAACAATGATTGATGAATGATGATTCCTTAACTCGAAGACTTGAAGATTATATAGAGAACCTGCTGAGGATCGGAGTCGGAGCGCTCATTATGAGTTAAGATTAGTGGGGCCGCAGGCTGACGGGAAAAATTATTGCCTTGTGATTGTAGGGGCCGAGGGAACAGCAGGAAACATAGGATTTGAAGGAGAAGGAAAATTGGTAACGTGTGTATGCCCATTTTTTTTTCTTTGGTTTCAATGGCACTGCCTTATAACAAGCTTTCTGATGAACAGGGTGTACGTTTTTAATGAGCTTTATCTTATGTGTTTATGTATAAAGACAGCAAGGAAGGCTGGACGGGAGTCTATTTAAAGATAATTTTGCCATAATTAATTAACATTTAAGACAGGGTCATGTATAGTGTATTGTGGCGTCAAGTAATCAAGTTCGTCTGAAAAATATTTTTGGATTTCATAATCATGATATCTATCAACTTGGACATCAACAATATCCATATGCGAATAATGGTGTATTGCTTTGGTTCAGATGATCCTACGTGGTGCGTATCAGAGAAGCCTTGTGAATTTACTTAGATATTTGACGAGTTACTGCTTTTCATGCTCTCCCCCCCCCCCAAGAGGGACTTTCCTTTTCTTTTCTCTTCTTTTCTCTTCACTTCCCCCATCTCCACCCTTTTTAAAAAAACTATTTAATAAAATAATATCAAGGATGGAGACGGGGGAAATGAAGAGAAAGAAAAGGAGAGTACCCTTTCCCCCTCTCTCTCTCACACACGCACGCACGCAGGAAATTAGAGGGACTTCAGCGTGCGGCTATTTGAACGAAAGAACAAAAACCTTGGTTCAAATTAAATAATCCTCGATCATTAGATAGGCACGTCGACGATAATTTTGCTTTATTTCTCGGCAACGATAAATAAAAACTAGAGCATTTCATATTATTAATGGTTAACTTCGCGTTAAACAAGATCATGTGGAGCAAGAGAAACCTCTGAGATATGATGTTTCCAGAGGAGTTAGCATTAATCGATCATGTTTGGACGGTGCTCGGATTTGCTAGAAAGTGCAGTTGACCTCTCTCTATATCTTATTTTTATTGGAAAGTAACCTTTAGAACCCGGAAGTCGCAGTATTTATGTTAACAGCGGTTAATAATCTTAAAGATTAGAATATTTTCTTCTAAATTATAGAAATGTGGTTCCTTATATGATGGTTTTTTCTGGTACTGACCAATCCTTTTCTGTGGTGAACGCGGCTGAATGATAGTGAAATCTCAAGTTAGGCGTTGCCAGGTCATTAGCTGATGTTCAAGGTCAAGGGCACGTTAATTAGAATTTTTATTAAAAAAAGTAGATGGCTTGGGATTTCAATATAGGCTAAATTATTCATATAACCACGCATCTAAGGGAATATGCTTAGATACAAAAAAATTGCAAATAATAAACTGAGTATTTAATATCAAATACAAAAGTTTGACCAAGTCAAATATCAAATCAAATAATATACAAAAGATATGTAACTGTGGGACTGGCTAATTAATTATAAATGGTCCTATCCATTTATGAGAATCTAAGGATTTATTTGAGCCGGGACGCGTTCAACGTGGAATAAGGTATTGCTTATAAAATATATCAGGCCAAAAAAAAATTTTTTATCATAAATTATAAGACACTTTTAAACAAAATTACACATATACTTTACAACCTTAATTATTTTTTCAATACAAAAATATAAATTTTTAAAAATACCTAATTTAATACTCCATTAATAAAAGAATATTAAAGAAATAGATTATATGGAAAGAGTAACATTAGAAAAGCATCACTAATAAGACCTTATTTTTATTAAAATGTCTTATATTTTTATATGGAGGTAGTATGGAATAATAAAAGTTGTTCCTTATGCCATATATATCTGGCATGCTAATAGGGTTTGGGGTTTACGTGCTTAAGAGTTTTTTTTTTGTTAAACATGCATGCTTAAGAGTTAATACTCTCTATATTGTTAATTTCCCAATGAGAGAATTGAAATAATGGTGAGATAGGAATTATTGTATAATGTAACACCTCAAATTTTAAACTTTAGTTAATTAACAAGATGATCATGTTTAAATTATTAAATGGAGTTAGTGGATGGCTAAAAATGGCTAAAGATTAAGGTGGTATGTGATTACAAAGAGCTAACAGATGTTTTGGGTTGTGATTTTAATTATAGATTTAAGTCCAGAGTGAAGTCGAGTCATCCAAACATTAAAAAGTAAGAAAAATAAAGGAGAATGGCTTTATGCCACATGTCACGGTGCACGAGCCACCAGAACATGAAACTCATGGCACACTTTTTGCAAAATAAGTCACAAATCAAACTTAAAAAATAGAAAAAAGAAAATAAAAAACAAAGAGGACGAAGAGAGCTCTACTAGGGCTTTAATTCCAAGGAGATTGAAGGTGTTTCTAAGCTATGAAACCTCAAGGGTAAGTTTTCTAACCCCTTTTTCTCCCTTCTAACCCATTTTCTTATGTTTCTAGTTAGGGTTTTAGACATTAATGGTAGTTGGAAACAATTAACATTCAAAAAAGGGCATTAAATTTGAATTTATTATGAAGGTTGTTGAGACATTAATGACCCTAGAAAAAATTAATGAAATTAATGGGAGCTAAAGAGAATTAATATATTCAATGAGTAAGCTTAAATGTGAAAAACAAAGGTTTTAGGTATTTTAGAGATAGGAGTAAAAGAGGTTACATTATGTATACAGTACTATGAATGGTTGTGGGTTTGATTAATTGTAGATTAATCATCTCTTGAACCATATTAGGCTAAGAGCAAGCTTGGAAGAAAAAGTTATTGAGGGCTAAACTTTTAACTTTTTAGAGATTTGAGATAATTGGGAAAAAACCAATGTTAATTGATTTATAATGTAAAAATAGTTTATTTGCATATTCGATTGACATTGTGAATGTGAAAGCATGCTATAGACCATATAATAGTGTATTAACATTGATTTGACCAGAAATATGAAGTTGAAATAATTTTCAAACTATATTAGAATAGAAGTGTATTATATGTGATGTGATGATTATGTGTTAGTAAGAAATTGGTGCTTTAGTAAAGTGGAGATTGTGTGTGATAACTTAGAATTGTTTATTCTCCTATGCATTAATTGATTAAGTGATTTGAAAATAATAAGCTTGATTTAATGAATTACAAGCACATGTAAACGTGTGAGTGAGCATAAAACATTGCATGATCATTTGGGGAAAGTTTGCCTAGGGAGAGGAGTAAGAAATCCATATGGTATTTTATAGCCTCCTTTCGATGCACAAAGGTTAGTTTTGTCTTACTGTTTGTTGAGAGACTGTCCTATAATTTGTTGAGTGACTTGAACCCAACTATCTTCACCTGTTTGTCAATGAGACTAGCCTAGGGTATACAACACTCCAAATATTTAGGAATAGGCAAAGTCGTGTCTAAGAGGAAGTACAGTGATCTTTGGTCAGGTCACTTCTCACAATTGATAAGCTTAAATAGTCCAATCACATAAACGGAGCCCTGATAGATATTATAGCCCATAGTTTTAGTTAAAAAAAATAAGAAGGATATAAGGAGAATTTGATCATGCATATATGTGTCTTCGATATGTCATGTGGTTGATATGTTTGTAGCAAGCCATGATAGTTATCATGTCATTGTCATGTGATTATTTGTATTGTGACAATATGCATAATATACTTTGTGATTTATAATGTGAAATATGAAAATGAGTTTATTTGTAAAAGTATCATTTGTGTTATGTTTAATCTCATACTTTTGAGTATTCAACTTTTATTTATGTGGTTTAAATCAATTGATATACAATTGCATGAGGTAGGTATACTTTAGTTACTGAGTGATTGTACTCACCCTCTCTCTTAATACTTTACAGGCTTTAACTTCGGTGTGAAAAGGAAAAAGGCTCTGGAGGCTTACAAATTTGAGTATTCCTATTGTAATGCCTCATAACTGCATTTATTTTGTATAATAGATAATATATTGCCAAGTAGGTCACATTTATATGCACTTACACTTACTATTGTTTATGATTTTAGAATGTATTTTGAGATGTGGAATATGTATGTATGTTTGATTAAGTGTTAATGGGGGTAAAATATTAGTACAAGTGTAAAAAATATTGTTAGATTGTGGAATTTGAAATTTAATGATTTATACAATGTTAAAACCTCCCCTTTTTATTTTTTGTTATTAAAGGAGTTAAGGAGTAAAAATTTGGTATGTTGGAATTACATACGTATGGTATGTATAGGTAGTCATAAGTCCATTGAATATGTTGTAACTATTAGGAATAGCTTTTGCATATATATGGGGTTTTGGACACCCTTGAGTTGTGAAAATTGTGAAAAGAATTGACAATGTGTTTGAGTGTTCATCTTCCTTAGATGACATAATTTAGAAGTAAAACCTATGCTATTAGCTTGTTTATGAAAAGAAATTTTTATAGAATCCTAGATCATTTCAATCAGACGTCAGATAAAAAAATGGAATATGTTTGAAGTTACCTTAAATTGCTGTCACATGACAACAACATGCTGTCTGATATGTGTAATACACCATGTAAGATTACCCTTACTTATCCACAATTAACTCTAGAAAATCAAGGTAATCATAAGGATAATCTAAATGAATTATCAATTTTATAAAATTTTTATAAATGAGATCTCAAGTTTTTAAAACTTAAAAGGCTATAAAATCATATAAAAAATAAAATCAGACCAAAACATGCATATGGAAGCATGGACAGCATACAAGGTAAGATCAAATCAAACTAGGGTCAAAATAGCAAAAAAAACTAATTCTAACACAATTACGCTGTAGCATAAAAGTTTATATTGTGTTATAAACAACAGAATCTATAACAGCAACAAGCTATCACGGCAGATTTTCTAGCCAAAATTTTGATGCGAACCAAATCTTCATTTGACGTTTGATTGAGGTGATCTATGTGTCTACAGAAAGCTTTTTATGAGCTCTAGCTAATGGCACTGGTTTCATATTCAAATCATTTCTCCATCAAAAGTTGAACACTAAAATACAAACTCACTTATTTATGCTTTCAAAACATAACTAGGTTGTTCGAAACTCAATCCAAGTGCCAAAAGCCCACATTAACCTTTGGACCACACTCAATAGATTTAGAACAACTTATGTAACATACCACAACAATTAGATATCACATATTTCATAATTTCAACCCTCAATCCCTTGATTTAAGAAATAACAGGGGGAGGCATTTTTACTTCAAAACTCAATATAATCTAATACAATCATGCATATGTCAAATTTATACTTGCACTGGTATTTTAACCTTACTTATATATATCAATTAAAAAAATATCACACGTACTAGGTCCAAAATATACCTTTCAATACTCACTATTTAATAGTATAAGTAATAATAACATATGATTATCCTAGTTGGCAATATCAATTAATTATACATATGTAACTACAATTATGAGAGGCCTATAGTAAGAAACTGAGTTTTCAAGCCTTTGTTGCTTTCCCTTTATCTTGCTCAGAATTAATGCCAGTAAAATGTTAAATAGAGGGATGAGTACAACCACTCAATAACTAAGTTTTACTTAATCTATACAATTGCCTATCAATTAAAAACTAATATAATTGGCAATAAACACACATATAAAGTATGTATGACAAAGTATAGCCCAGACTATAATAATAATAACCATATGATTAGACTTCAAACACAAAATCTATATATCAATAATGTATAACCTGGGGTTGCAATAATACCAATCATGCACCCCTAGCCACACCGGACCATAATACTAACAACTATATAGCTAGAACTAAATGTATGATTATATGTCAATCTTATATCCTCCTGATTACTACTAACATAAAACTGGTGGCTGTTCGGTGGCTATACCTTTCACGGATTAACTCAACTTTTCACTTGTGAGGAGCTACTGGACCAGGGTTAACTCACTCATTTGTGTAATCCAATTTCCCTCAATACTAACAATAATAGGGTGTCGTGTCCCTAATTTAGCCTCTTCATGAACTAGTGGAGACTAATTAGGTTTGAATCCCTTATAGGAAAAAGTGAGATAGTCTTCAATCAACTACAGGACAATGGCTACCTCCCGATTTCAATGGTCAGTGCCAAGGTAAGCCCTCAATTCCAACAATCGCTACTAATACCATATTTATTAATTTACTCCTCTCCCTAGGTGAGTTCCTACCAATGATCATACTAGGCACAGGCTACACATATTATGTAAATGTGACCAAAATCACAACCCTATGTCGTGATATCAATTTCTCACTCCCAGTAAACTCCATAACTAATATATATATATATATATATATCACATATATTATATTTTTATAATATCACAGTCAAATGGCATCATTGCTTTACATAAATGCATTATGCACAAAACTCTTCATTTTTCAAAAGCCATTTTATGTATAATACCACACATTGCCAAATTTACATCAATAACTTTCTACATATCAAACAAGTTTTAAATCATAAATTTCAATAACTATTTAATTAATATACAACTATATAAATAATGTTTTCCCTAATTACCTCAAATCTTTGAGAGGTCAAATATTACCCCTCAATCATTACTTGCTTTTCGAGCTAAATTCAAGTTCACCGCACTGTGAGGTTAGTCTACAATTACATTAACATTCATGACTAATAATAATTAAAATCACTACTTTCAACATCTAATTTCATACTTTAATAACTAAATTTCTCAACTACAAGATCAACCTCACATTCCATGAGTGTCTTAACTTCTATTAACTTTATTTAGCTTTTCACAACTTAAATAATCACAAATATATCATCCAACAATTCAAAATCATCATCAATATAATATCACAAATTACTAACTTTCAATTCTCAAATTTCAACACTTTAATAACTCAAAACTCTCAACTATTAATTTTAATAATTACATTAGGTTTATTAACTCTCATTGGATTTAACTAACACTAGCAAAATCTTTAATCAACATTAATAGTAGCCACTTACTTCAAGCACCATCATTTATGGCATTTAAATGCACAAATTCATCCATAATTGAGAGCCCACTCTCATGACATAAAACCCTCTATGTCTAGGTTTAGATAACTCAAACAACTCTCATTAACTCTATTTAAGTTAATGAATTTTGGACCCAAAGCTCTCAAGGTCTAAAAATTATCTTCTAACTACAAATCTTAACTTAAAATGGTAGGAGAGGCTTACATTAGTAATTAAAAGCTCTAAATTTTTCTAAAACACCCACAAAATCATGCTCTAACAGAGAGAATCACGAACCCCTTCTTTCTTCTCTTTTTTCTCCATTTTTCGTGCGCACACAGATGTCCTTTTTAAGTTAGATTTGTGACATTATGTTGCAACGTAAATGCATTATGCTGCAATATAATGCACAATTGGTCAAATTTTATTTTTTTTCTCTTCACTTTGAGCTCAGATGGCCTAATTTATTTTCAAACCCAATCTAATAACTAAAGCCAAACCTAATAGGCCCATTAGTTATCTCTAACCATCCTCAAACTCATTTATACTTAAATTTATAAATTTATCCTTTATTAGCTTAATTAATCAAAGGAACAATTTCTAGGATGTTACACATTACAACATGTGGTACAGAGAAAGATAACCATGAGGCATGTACACATGCCGTGACATGTCCCTCTATTTTTCATATTTTAATGTTTTTCAACTAATTTTAAGTATTTTGACTCTTATGAGGCATTTCATGCTTCTAAAACAATATTTTACTCTGATTGAAAATTTGTTAAATAATTTTTGAGTAATTTTAAACTATATGAAACTTGGAATCCCATTTATACAAATTTCTAAACTTGGTAAAATAATTGGTTTAGCCTAATGATTATACCTTCACCCTAGTGATAATTGTGATTAAGTAATTGGAAACTTTACATATAACAATTACTGGTACTTTGATAAATAGCCATTATGTATCAATTACTAAATTCACTAGTGATATTGTGTGATCGTTATCATCATCTCATCGACCGCCATTATTTTCTAGCATCAAAACCTTTTATTTTGCTGGCACAATTAGTGTTATAGCCATCATTTTCTTTATTATTATTAGTATCACCACGACTTCTTTCATCTGATCAATATGCATTGTCGTTACCTAGCTATTGTCTTTGTGTTAATAACTTCCTATATGTTAACTTTAGTTTCTGATCAAATTTACTACCATATATGACCTTTATGTTATGATACGAGAAAGATATTTTTTGCAATGGTTTACTGCGCTACTAGCTAGAGGGAGTAAAAGTATTAAATATTTTCGGTATTCTCACCGATATTAAATAATAATAGTTTCTATATATTTTCTGGGGCGAAAAATATCCTGAAACCAAAAGCTAAACAAAGCGCGGTGTATCTTTGTGAGTCTCTTTAAACTAGTTTTTCTGTAGAATATATATTTGACATATCACTATATACATATATATATATATATATATATAATTATGATATTTTAATTTTGGAGTTACGACAAAAACATATTTTTGTTAGTTTCAACTGGAAATGATTTATAAACTATAATCTGCAAAGAAAATAGACGGGAATTCTGAATATATTCCTCAAGGGTAGCTTTTAGGGATTTAGATTCTCTCTCAATACATCTCTTCATACTTAATTTCATCTATCCATTTAATTATTTTTTAATTTAATGATATGAGATTGCTAATCATAAAATTAAAATAATTATTAAATGAATAGAATATTTAATTATTTTAATATCATAATTAGCAATCTCACATCATTAAACTAAATGAATAATTAATTGAATGTATATGATTGGGTATATGGAGAGGATCCAAATCCTAGCTTTTAGTTCCAGATTATTATAATAAATTAGGTTTATTTATTGAAGCCAGGGGAATCCCAAAATGCTGGGAAACCGTGCACAGGTCGCTCTCCACGCATGAAAGATATTGGTTGTACATGTTTAGTATATATATAATGTCTCTATCAAAATAAGAGCAAATATATAGAGACAAAATACATAGAGGGGAAAAACTACTTTGCGGGTTCCGATTAATTAAGCACTCCTAAACTCTAGCAGATCCAGTGAAAAGGACACATGTGAGATAGAAAACGATTGAATGTTCCTTATGGGAGATGGATTCTCTACATTTCTAAGACATTGTTCCTCAACCTTCGTATAATTTAATCTATAATTATCGAGCATTTAAAATATCTTTTTTATTAGATAATCATCTAGAGAATAACGACATTTTTTGCAATGAAAAGAAAATAAAAATTAATTAAATAAACATGATAATGTCTAAAATAATTAATTTGCTTTTTTTTTAATGACGATAATCAAGCTTTGAAATAAACAAATTAACTCTAGTCGGTAGTAAATGATGTGAGCTCGTCCTCTAAAACAACTAAACAGGCATAGTTAGAGTAATATTCATAAATAATTACGTGATTGTCAACATCGATTAACTGGGGCTCAACTGCAACAACTTTGAATTCCAAAAAAGACAATCCACACACCCACACATGGTGTCCGTTTATTGCGACATTAATTAAGAAGAAATTAAATCATGGATGCTTCGTTCAGTTTTATTATATATATAACGAACTACTAAGCTAAGTGGTGTAAGTTTGAAGCAAAGGGATGGAAGTTTCTCCACGCCACATCCAATACTGCGAGACACGGGTCTGGCGCACACCTACCTTGATGAGCTGTTAGGAATATATCTCAAAAATTAAAGGGCTTGTTCAGTTTTTGTTCTTATTTTTTGTTTTAAAAAACTGTTTGTAATACAGTTTAAAGAATTGTTTTTCATATTAAGAAAAAAAAATCTGTTTGGTTGTATCAATTTAATATTTGAATTAAAAAATTTATCAATAGTTATGGTTATCAGCGGTTAATAATAGGGACTTATGATATAATTATTAATTGAGTTAACTATAGTTATCAACAACTAAATATAATGTATTTTAAAAATAAAAAATAAAAAACAGTTTCGAGATGATTCAATTTTTTTGTTTTTAAAAATAAAAAATGAAAATAGTTTTAAAAATAATTAAATTAAAAAATATTCATCTAAACAAGTTTTTAAAGACTGTTTTTAAAAATAGAAACCAAACAGACATTAAATTTCCTTAATTTCAAGCAAGCATTTTTCTTTTGAGAACTTTAGTTGTATATACATTATTTTCTTCTGACTTGGGAGACCTTTTCAACATTTTTCCATTTGTTGGGTTTTTTCTTCCTCAACTACAAAAAGTCATGCGTCGATATATGTGTGATGAACAGGTCATACATAATAAAAAATTATTGAATTGATGGACAGTGGTATGTGTAATACTTTTTCCAAGTCTCTATTATAACTTTACAAGGCACATTTTTATAAAGATTTTTTTTATTTAAATAAGGATAAAATTAAAAGTTTATTCTATGGCAAAGTTAATGAGTAACTATCTTTTATTATAAGTGTTTTGTAGTAAAGATAGTAGAGAGAATCAAAATTACCTGCAAAACACCAAAAACGTATGCCCGTATATATATTTACTATAGACCAATGCAAGTTTTGAGCCTTTTCAAATGTTGAATCTTATTTTGCATTAATAAATTTCTTTCTCGGATATAGCTTATTAGACACTGTCCCGTCTTCGCTTCTGCTTTACTTCTTCATAATTTTTAGCTTTTTGCAAATGAAGTTTGGCTTGTCATTTTAATCTAGAAAGCTGTTCCGTAAACCACCTTTGTACGTAGGACCTGATTACATTAATTACCAAATTAATACTGGTTGAATGTAACCGTTGCAATTAGTTTAACTACAGCTTGTTCGGTGAAAATTTTTCTTTATGTAGTACTGATTAACATCTTGCAATGTAAAGTCGCGGAGATGAAACCCTGCATTGATTTGACCAGGAAGTAAAAATTGATCATATTCCAATTGCTTGCTCCTATCTCTCATGACAATAATTATATACAATTCTTAGACAATCATAAAATCATAGCAACTCATTTCAGAAAAAGCGGTGGTGGTTACGGTTAGAATGTCACAGTAGTTGGGACAGAATGTGGATACATTTTTAAATTTCTCACGTTTCATGTTTTAGTGTGGAAGATTTCATTTTTCGCCGTTAAGGCAGATAATATGGGAACATTTCCCATGTTATTTGACTGAATTGTGGGAAGTTTTCCTACGGTTCAAAAAGACTTTGTGGGAAACTCGCGGTATCTCTCAGTGAAAAGATAGATATCGTGATTCTCATGGCATCCGCGGCAACTGTGGGAAGTTGTTTCACAGTTGCACTGTTTGAGCTGTGGGAAATTGTGGCAAAACAAAATCATGTGAGCCTAAAAACTAGTTCTCATAGCCGAATAATTGAACTGTGATAATTTGCAAACTGTGTGAACATTTCTTACTCCTCAAAAATTGAATTGTGACAATTTATGTCCTTTCTATTTAACCCCTACCCCTTGTGCTTTGCGTGGGCATTATTATTTTGTTCTGAATTGCACTTGAGCACTCGTGAGTTTCTGTTTGTGCTTGTAATTTCTCTCATCTCGGCTTTGATTTTTTTGGTTTCTCTACTCTCCATACCCTCTATTTACTCTATTTCAGTGCATTTTTATCCCTTCTCTCCCATTTTGGTGCGTTTCCACTCTCACATTCCTCTCCTCTCTACTCTCTGTGCATTGGCCTGGATGTTCAACGTGAGTTTGCGTCTTCTCAAGTATTATTAAAGCATTTTTTATATTTTATTTTATGTTATATGTTTTTTTAGTTATTTTTAAATCATTCTAATTATTTTTTTATTTTTTGTGCAGGTTTGAAAAAAAAAATACTTTGGATCCCACCATTCGAAAGCACATAAAACGCGATTTAACCAGATAACCGCAAAATGTCAATAGCTAAATTTTAAAATAATATATATTTACTACATTTTTGTATTTTAAAATAATAAAATTTAAATAATTTTTTTTTAACTGGCATCCCACGGTTCAATCAATGATCGCTGAACAGCAGTTCATGCTTGGACTGTGGGTCTATCAAGAAAAGGTTGACACTACCGTGGAAAACAACCCACGGTTTGTAACTTATTCATCGGAAAGTGCCTCTCATAATTGAAATAATCACATTTCAATTGAATTATATAATTTTGGCATTCTCACATTTTGAGCCACAAAAATTTTATATTTACACGTTTTTTTTATAATGAACCTAAAATCACCAAAATTTAAGAATAATAATAACATATCCACTAAGCTAAAAGACGTTGCGGAATCTCATGAGTAAATTCAACCCATAATTATACATTAGGCAAAATCAAATGTCATGATCACCGCAAAGTGCAAGATAAAATTTATTGAACGCTAAACTTGTATATATGATCTAATAGAATCATCAGGTCCCATACGCATCCAACAATTTCAAGGGAATTAATCGGGACCGCAGAATGGTATATGTCAACTAAAAATACGTGTTCTGGAATCCTGGGATATTTGATCGTAATTTCTTCAAATACGCGGCATAGCAGCTTCCATCCTCCACAAGTGGATTTAGATAAATTTTGGCAGTTGCCATCTTATGATTTCTACAGAGGGATCTCGATGATGATGTTCTCAATGTTAGCGATGATCTTCCATCTCTGGTAATATTGCTTTGAAAAGAAGTTACAAGTACTTCAAGTGTACATATACGTGTAAATTAAGTAGTTACATGTATGATAAAAATTAGAAAATTGAAATTGAAGATATCAAGCACAATTTTCACAGCATTAGAGGATGGATATGGTACCGTGTACTCCTACATATTGATTTCCCTTACGATCTTGCCCTTTCTTTTCTGGTTTTTGCCATAATTGAGTTGTGATCTGAAGCTTTTAAAAAAAGAAGAAGCGATGTGCATTTTTAGCAAGTCCGCAACTAATTGATATGAGGTCAATTAGACGGAAACGGTGACGTTTGGCACCGAAAAAGCCGGCAAGTCCGGAAAACAAAACAAGAGCATGGGCGCGTGGTGGAACATGCAAGAAGGTCAATTATCGCCTCCATCGCCACCAGAGTCATTTTTAACCCCAGCCTCAGCAACACAGACTGGACTCTAACTCTCTCACACTCTCTCACTCACACGGTGACGCCACACCCACCCTTCACCTCAAAGCCGATTCCTTGTACGTTTTCTTTTTCCTTTTCTTTTAGTCAGTAAGAAACGTCTTTGTTTCGTTTTCCAGTGCACAAACTTATAGTCTATTCCTGCTCTGCGGGTAGCATTAAACGTCTCTAAAATATCCACGTGTCCGCTACGAAAATGCAGGAATCACGGAACACGGCCTCATCGGTGTCATTCAACTATTTATGGTTCGTGCATATGTACGGGCGCGCGCGTACGTGCACACGGTGGGTAGGTCTCCGAGGTAGGTCCTATTTATTCAGATTCATTCGCAGATTTACATAGACTACAATATTCCCGTGGACTTGAGGAAGGGCTGGCTGGGTGTTGCAGAGATATCAGGAGAGGTTGGAGGGATGAATGTGTTAGTGATAGTGATAATGGGACTGTGGGCAGGAGGAGGCTGTGCATACAATCGACCACCGCCTCGTGAAACACTGTTCGTCCCTCATGCGCATTCTGATACTCGGCCCCAACAGGTGCGGACACCATCCCACTCCTCTTCACTGTTCTAAGTTTCTATTTTAACTCTATGGACTCAATTATCGATCGGAGAAGCTATTTGGGGCGTGTAACTCCTGGAGATGAGATCTGTGTTGGGATTGGGATGATCTCTGTGGGTGGGGGAAGATGTTAGTGTGGCGCATCAGGTAGCCAGTGCGTCTCTCTTTGCCCATCTTACTTAACGCTCACGTCACTTCCGCTTCTAGGCTTAGGCAGGCCTGCAAGTAGCACCACGTTCCCCCCCGCGTCAGAGCACTTATTTTTCTCAATCATCATCAAGATATTCGCAAGTTCTTTTTTCCTGTGGCACTGCTTGATTGAGGTGGTGCCCTTGATTTAATTGTGTATATTTTGAATACTTTTCTAAATTTATTTTCCGATTAGGTTTGGTTTGCCCGATTTAATTTTGGTAATGTCTATCATATTCGGCACTTAATGCGTTCTCTATTATCATTTTGCCATTTTGCAATTAATCAGTGTAAATTTTATAATTAAAGTCTGGGTAAAGACAGCGAGTTCTTTTTCCTTTTAAAAAAGTTGAACATCGCCCCTGTACTATTGGTTGTTTATCACGTCACACCTGGATTTTCTGGTACTATTTATTTTACCTGAACAATATCATTTTGCCACAAAAAAAAAATCAATATTGCTGATTTATAATAACAAATTTAAACCATTCAAATTTTCCTCCGACCAATTCAGTTATCATATTATATTCTAAAATAAAAAGAATTCTAAAATTTAATTGAATAAAGTCTAGATTAATGTAAAAAGTTCCAACTGGCTTACTATCATAGGCATCAGTGAGTTTTCATGAAAAGCACAAGCTATATGAAACTACAAGTATGACATTGGATGAGATTGCATTGCGCAGGTGCACATATCTGCGGTGGGGCAAGACAAGATGAGGATATCATGGATTACAGAAACCCCGACTCCTGCAAAAGTGCAATACGCCGCTTCCCCTGACGCCGACGGACCCTTTGCCGCTGGCACAACCTCTTCCTACCGTTATTTCCTATACGAGTCCGGTCAAATTCACGAGGTAGTCATTGGTCCTTTGAAACCCAACACCCTCTACCACTACCGGTTGGGTGATTCTTCCCAAAAATACAACTTCACCACTCCTCCCTCTCGATTTCCCATCAAATTTGCAGTCGTAGGTATTTAACTCCCTAAAACCTCATATATCCCCCCTTCTTACTAAAGTGCCATGCTCTGGCTTCGATCAGTATTATAAATTTATGAACGTAATAATGCAGGTGATCTTGGACAGACAAAATGGACCGCGTCGACGCTGCAACATATAGCTGATTCAAACCATGATATGCTGCTGCTACCTGGGGACCTGTCCTATGCAGATTATGTACAGAGTCGATGGGACTCCTTTGGTCGCCTGGTCGAGCCATTGGCCAGCCAGCGTCCTTGGATGGTCACTCAAGGCAATCATGAGGTCGAGAAGACCCCGATCGTTCACCTCAAACCATTCACTGCCTACAATGCAAGGTGGAGAATGCCATTCGAGCAGAGCGGGTCTGATTCTAACTTGTACTATTCCTTCGAGGTTGCCGGCGTGCACGTCATTATGCTAGGCTCTTATACCGACTTCGATTCTGATTCTGCACAGTACAAATGGCTTGTGGGGGACTTGAAGAAGGTGGACAGGGAGAAGACACCTTGGATAGTGGTGCTTGTTCACGCTCCTTGGTATAACTCCAACACTGCTCATCAGGGTGAGCCCGAATCCTATAAGATGAAGGCGGCCATGGAAGCTTTGCTTTATGAAGCTCGCGTTGATGTTGTTTTCGCAGGCCATGTTCATGCCTATGAGCGATTTGTGAGTTGCCTTCTCATCTTATAATCTAATTGGCTAGCTAATCCGGCCCACTCCCTTTTCTGCTACAATTTAAAAATCTATCTGCTAATTTGTCAGACTAGAGTGTACAAAGACAAAGTTGACAGTTGCGGCCCAGTTCATATAACCATTGGAGATGGAGGAAACCGGGAAGGCCTCGCCACCAAGTAATTTTCTAAGAACTTTCCAGACTTAGCAAAATGTTATATTGTCAATGTTGTATAATGTATGACTATGAGGATATACGAACGTAGAATATAATAATAAATATGTTTGGTTGGTTGGTGATGACAGGTTCGTGGATCCCAACCCGGAGACGTCAATCTTTAGGGAGGCCAGCTTTGGGCATGGAATATTGGAGGTAGTGAACGCGACGCATGCGTTGTGGACTTGGCATAGGAATGACGACGACGAGGCTGTTCCGTCTGACTCCGTCTGGTTCACAAGCCTCTTCACTGAACCTGCTTGCAAAGTTTATTAATATTATTCAGATGTCTTGTCTGTTGGCGAAAATACCAACCTGCTGGAAGCATGATTACGTAGTAATAGTCATTTTTACATTCGCTTGTTAATTTGTAGACAATTTTGAGGGGTACAAGTAGTATATCAGTTGGGTGTTTGGGGTGTTCGCTGCTCTTTCTGCTATTCTGGTCCTCTAATGTCCAAAATCTTGACTCCAAATAAAGGGAAGGACTTCCCTAGATGTTGAGTGAAGCTGAGGGGGGGTGGTTGATGCATACATACTATATATAGGTATATATAAACTGAAGGGAGATGCCTGTAGAGTATGTTCTACTTTGTAGATCTGGGAAAAAAACAGATTATTAACTTCAGGTCCGACGTTGCATCGAGAATGTATAATAATCTTCATTGGACTGAACTCCGACATACACAGTCTCTCTCTTATAATAGAGAAAACACAATAACTTGTTATAGCTGACCGCGTGATGTATCAACTTGTTGATATCTATTTGCACTTTGCTTATCGGTATTGATTATGAATCGTTCTCTTCTAGAAATGCGATTAATTATTCCAATCCCAAACATACAGCTGAATTATTTTTCTCGTTTCTTTTTCTCGAGTTTGTAACAAACACGAACCATTAACTCTTTATTTTTCATCTGTAACAAACATGAATCACTTAATTAATTATAATAAAGAAATGAAGTTAATTACTGACGAAAATCAAGAGAACTGGGCATGCCTGTTTCCTTTCCATGATTTTTTAAATGGTCAAACCTCCTCAATCACAGTTCATTATATAAAGCATATCATATTGTGTGTGCGTGTGAGAGAGAGAGAGAGAGAGAGAGAGAGTGAGCGCTTACCACGAGACTCGTCGTTACTTAGCAAAATAATGATTATGTTATCAGTGGACCAACGACTGCGAGTCTCTGCAACGGCTGAGTTCACACAGTACATGAACCTTCTCCTCCCCAACTTATCTTAGCGATGATTTTATATTTTCCAAACCATCATTTTTCTTCATTGGTGTAATTAATTACTAAATTTGCATGCAATAATATTTTATCAAATAATTACTTTATTAATAAAATCGGTCCGATTATAATTATGAAATTGAATGGGGGGGGGGGACCCCTCATGATAGAATGATCAACGGTGGGGGCGTGCGTGCATCTGCATTTGTTTGTTAGTAATACAAAATTACAAATTGTCAAAACCACCAACCACGGGTCAATCTATATATGTTGTGTGTGGTTACTGATGTTTAATTAGATTTGAGGGGGAAATGGTAAGTTTATTTTTTGGTTATCTTTCTCGTCGAATACATCATTCTAGTATTCTTTGCCAAAGATTCCATCATTCCAACTCAGAGCCTTTGGTTGTTAATTGGCCGGGCAAAGAATAAAAAAAAAAAAAATGTCTTTGGTTTGTTATGCCACGATTGTAAATTTTGGCCAAGAAATTAAGTCTCTAATTAGCTGTTAGGCCATGGAATGTAAATCTTAACAAGTCAAAATATTTATCATCACCTGCTTCAAAATTAGTTGTTATGGTCGTCATTCATTAATACTATTGCACTAATTTTTTTTTCCAAGTATTGTTAATTATTTTCTATTGAACTAAGGTGTTTTTTTTTTGAGAAAAAAGGATTTGGGTTTGGTGACTGCACTTAATATAGACATTGAATGTTTGTATCATTTAAATCATTAAAATTTAAATAAATGATTATGAATTTATACTCCACTTAAGATTAATAAATAAGTAAATTCATCTTAATCATTAATTTGAATTTTAATGATTTATATTATAAACATTTAATATTTATATTAAGTACAGTTATTGAATGTAAATCTGAAAAAAAACCCTGTGCTTGTAGTTGGTAAGGGAGAAGAGTGAGGTGAACAGAAAAGCATGAGGAAAACTTCCCTATTTGGCTGCGAGAGCAGATTAGAAGAAAAGAATATGCAAGACCCACAAAATTATGAGAATCTTTTGAAGAGAAAACTTTTCTTTTTAAATTTATCCACAAATTTTTTTTTTTCATTTATTGCCTCGTCTTCTTACCTGTTACCTTTCTCCCTTTTATTTTTACCTGATCCATTTTAGGAGTTATATTTTAAATTTCAAGATTATTTTAAAACTTTTAAATCATTGTATAAAAAAATAAAAATGGATAAAATAAGTATAAAATAAAAATAAAATTATTTCTTATTCCATTTAGTAATATATAGTGAAAAATGTATAAATGATATGGTGCAGTAATAAATTTTATTATATGCAAGCTAGTAAGATTATTATGGTCTTTATAAAAGTAGCCACTTTTTCTCTCTACAATGTAAGAGTATATTTTTTGCGGGAATATTTGTGTATCGGACTTCTTAAATTAAATTCCCCAAATATGAAGTCCCCTATTGTTATTTAAATGGTCTGCTTATTTGAAAATGATATTATGATTACAAATTAAATCCTAAATATCACTTAGGTAGACCAGATGTGCTACGTCATTTGTAATCTGTCCAATTAAAATATTTCAAGTAATCTAAATAAAATGTTATGTAACTTTTTTTAATTAATTTTATTCTTATAATAGAATGTATATTTAATTTCTTACCTTTTATCTCTCTTCTATTATTAATATTAAAACTAATTGATATTTAATGTCATCTAAATATCATATTTTTATTAAACAGACTACAAATGACATGATACATTAGATCTACCTAAGAATTTATCTGGACTTAGAGCATTGGAGCACATATCTTGTCAACCCAAATAAATATTTTTTAGAAGAAAGAAAAAGGGAAAAGTATAACAAAGGACCTGAAAAAATAATATTTATTAAAAATAATCTTAAAAATAGTTATTATTTATAAGGATGAAATATCAAAATATAAAATTTAAAAAATACTATATTGCTCCTAATCATATCTCCAATAATTTCTTTAACCATACCATACACATTGCATTTAACCGTTACTGACAAAAACATATCATTTAGGAGGAAGCTATTTTTTATATAACAACTAGTAAACTAAAAAAATCGGTTAAATTCTATATTTAATCCTCTAACTTTATATAAGGATTCAATTATCCTTTAATTTTGTAAAGCATATTTTTAGTTTTTAACTCTAACATCATTAGTTTTAAATGATTATTTTTTGTGTCAATCATTATTATTTTTAAAAAAATTAAACTTAATATGTCAATATTTAAAAATATTTTATCAATATTTAAAAATTCAATGTAAAAATTTGTTGGGACAAAATTAACATTATTAGGGTTAAAGGATTAAAAAGACACAGATTAAAATGAAATATTATATGAAGTTAAAGGACTGAATATATAATTTAGTCAAGAAATTTTAGTTAATGCTCAAAAACCCAAATTGAGATAGCACGGTTTTGATAAAATTGAATAATTATTTAAATTTAATTCTTTAAATTGATTTAATTTTTAATTAAATTTAATACTACCTTATTTTTAAAAGAGTACTTTTGTAACTTAGATAGTATCCTATGTTAATTTTAAGGCTACCAAATTTTATGTTCAAGTTATAATAGTCAATCATACTTATCTTGGTCGTTCATCCTAATCTATTTTTTTTTATAATCTTTTATAATAAATTTTATTTGTATCAGATCTCCCTCCCTAATTTTCCCGAAGAAAAATACCCCGCAATCACATCATACTAATCATCACGAAAGTGTCTACCTCTTCTGATATTCCACGTTGTCCTGACAATTAATCTCAGGATTCTGTATTTATATATATATTAATCTGGAAATAAATGAGATGAAATTGATTAAGGCTAGATACCAAGAATATCCAGGAATCGGAAATGTTGTTTTGGTTTCTCGAAACATGTCGAGCATAGATAGAAACTCTCGAATGGGTTTTTTTTTTTCTTTTTTTTTTCTTGGACCTGCGAAAGCCTTCCAATGGTTCACGAGACTGGTTCACTGAATGTAAGAATAAAAAGACAAAATAAGGGAACTAATAATAATGAGAGGAGCCATTAGAAAATAAATAAGTTTATTAATTAATAAATAATGAAATAGAAGATTGACAGCTCCGAGGGACGATTTATATAAAAGAGGCTATAGGAGGTGAGATCATGAAAGACAAATATTACCTTGACGCTCTGACGCTGCGTTTAACTCCGAAGCTCACGGCAATCGACAGAGACAATGGAGGCGCGATGGGCGAGCGTGGTGGTTATAATGGTGGGACTATTCGGCGTCGTTTTGGCATACCGTCGCCCTCCTCCTCGTCGGGCAATCTTCATCCCACACTCCATGGACGAGGATTCTGATACGTCCCCTCAACAGGTACTCGCGCTCTCCTGACCTCACTTTTCGTTTCTGATCTCAGCATTTGCTCAAAACTCACGAGATTCCTTGGACATGATCAAATGAAAATGGTTTTTCAGAGGTTTGTCGGATTTCTTATATTTGATTTTTGGCTTTTTTCCGATGAATGGGACCGGTACTTTTCATGGCGGTCTGCTTGTTGTTTTGCCGGAGAATTATGATTTGGGTCGGTGTGTTTGGTTTGGTAGGACCCAATACGTTGGGTTACCCAATGTTATCTAACTTAAGAGACAGTGAGAGAATGATAACTGTGACTTTAAAGCGAATCCACTAGCGCTGATAAGCCTATTCAATTTAGTTTCATGCTTTCATTGGACCTCATGCATCATGTGAGTTTGCTATGTAAAGTCCGTGCTTCGACTGCACCAAATCCGAAACAGTGTCTCTTAATTCCCATAGTTTTGTTCGCCGTATTATCTGTGCCTTGAATTTTTCGGCGAGCCCATGTCACCATCACTCATGAATGACATTATTTCATATAAATTTATGTGACACTTCCTTTGAAATTATAATATT
This sequence comes from Prosopis cineraria, assembly GCF_029017545.1. NCBI lineage: Eukaryota > Viridiplantae > Streptophyta > Magnoliopsida > Fabales > Fabaceae > Prosopis > Prosopis cineraria. Next base: position 48,239,264 of record NW_026555332.1, read on the forward strand.
TACTCGTGATATTCGTCAATTAACACAATTATCAAAAAATTATATCAGATACACATTTTTAATTGAAGGCTCAATTCAAAATATATATATATATATATATTCAATACTTTTGTCCTTTCTAGAGTAATCTTTGTTTTTAGATGCTTTGTTAACATCAATATGACAATATCAATATATATATATATATATATATGATCATTTTTAAGAATTACAGATGATCCTAACAGGCAACTTGATACTTTATTTTTTATTTTCTCGTAAAACTATGTCATCTACTTGGGTGATAAAGTGCCTAAATATGGATGAAAATAATTCAGTTGTGAGTTAGGCCCAAAATAAGTTGGGCTTGAATGTTCATGGATTGGCGTCCCCTGGACTGTATTGCTTTCTACCCAAAAAACTTGTACGTCTAGCAAAAAAAAAAAAGAAAAGAAAAGAAAAAAACTGGCATGGCTAAGATGAAGAGGCAATATAATGGCATGAGCAATTTAATTGAGAAATTTCTAGTTGTCTACCGTATATTTCTTTTTTTAAAAAAAAAAAAAAACCATAATGGTATGAGGAATGGATGGGGTTATTATGCAGGTGCATGTGTCTCAGGTGGGGCAAAACAACATGAGAATCTCATGGATCACACAGAGCACAGCCCCTGCCATTGTTCATTACGGTCCTTCTCCTGAAGCCAACGCTTCCTCTGCCAACGGAACCACCTCTTCCTACCGCTACTTCACTTACCAGTCCGGCCTCATTCACGACGTCGTCATCGGCCCTCTCAACCCCAACACCCTTTACTACTACCGTCTGGGTGACTCACCTTCCTCCCCACACTACTCTCTCAAAACCCCACCTTCTCAATTCCCCCTCAGATTCGCTGTCGTAGCTGATCTCGGACAGACCGATTGGACTCGCTCTACCCTCCAACACATTGCTGATTCAAGCTACGACATGTTGCTGTTACCTGGAGACCTGTCTTATGCAGATACTGTGCAGAATCTGTGGGACTCCTATGGTCGCCTCGTCCAGCCATTAGCCAGCCAGCGTCCTTGGATGGTCACCCAGGGCAACCATGAGATCGAGAATATTCCCCTTGTTCATAGCCAGCCCTTCACCGCCTACAATGCCAGGTGGCGGATGCCCTTCGAACAGAGTGGATCCGACTCCAACCTGTACTATTCTTTCGAGGTTGCTGGTGTGCACGTCATCATGCTCGGCTCCTACACCGACTTTGATTCTGATTCTGCGCAGTATCGATGGCTCGTGACCGACTTGCAAAAGGTGGACAGGAAGAAGACGCCTTGGATACTGGCGCTTCTGCACGCTCCTTGGTATAATTCCAACACTGCTCATCAGAATGAGCCCGAGTCCCATGCCATGAAGGCCGCCATGGAAGATTTGCTGTATAAAGCTCGTGTTGATGTTGTTTTTGCAGGCCATGTTCATGCCTATGAGCGCTTTGTAAGTCCATGTTTCCCAATTTCTCTGCCTCCTCCTCCTCTAAGTGCAGTTCACCTTTGATAGGATTTAACTTATTTGTTTGATAAACTGTTTCTGTAGGCTCGAGTCTACAAGGACAAGGCTGTTAATTGCGGTTCAGTGCATATCACGATAGGTGATGGCGGCAATCGAGAAGGCCTCGCCACCAAGTGAGTCGATCTTTTAAGCATTTTCAAGCTGTATCTAATTGGCACATGATTTTTTTCCTGTTTTTTTTTTTTTTTTAATACAACTTTAAGATGATGAGTTGAGTTGCGGGTTTATTTACAGATACATAGACCCAAAACCGGAGATATCGCTATTCAGGGAGGCTAGCTTTGGACATGGGGTGTTGGATGTGGTGAATGCAACGCATGCGCGTTGGACTTGGCATAGGAATGACGACGACGAAGCTGTTGTCGCTGACTCACTCTGGTTGAATAGCCTCTCTACTCTGCCTGATTGTCAAGTTTAGTACTATATCTACACATTCTCACTTGAAGAAATGTATGATGCGGCTCGCCTCCAATTGTGACTGAAAATTTAAGACGGTAGCTGAAGTCCTATTCTAGTCTTGTTGTAATAACTTTGAAAGAATACACAGTATACACTGGTGTAATTATCATCAAAATATAAATTATTAATTTGGAGTCTTATCTATGCTCAAAAACATGGTAAATTTATAATGACAGAAGTAGCACGCAGGTTTCTCCTTGTGCGAAGAACCCATGTATTATGATTCTATCAAGTCACTAATGAAAATGTATCATTCTAGACTTATCTGTTGAATTAGCGCCTCTTTTTAATTGTGGAAAAGTGAGACTACATTTCATATCCATAGGAATTGTCTTGATGCCAATTAGGTATGAAAATTAAGTTATCTCGTCATGTTGGATCAATGGGTCATGTTCATTTCTTTTTTCCTCGAATATTTGATTGACGTGGAACGAGCAAAAAGATATAAGACATGCCCCGAGGGGCAGCGGCTGGGATGCAAAAACAATTATTTACCATCATCTGCCGAAAACAAGATTATATGTATGTTTAGTTTTATTTGGGGAAAATGTGGATTAAAAGACGGTGCTCATAATCATGGGGACATAGATGGAGCAGTTGTTGTATTTAAGGCTTGAATCCTTTTTTTTTTTTTTGAATAAATAAATAAATTCTGCTGTAGGAAAATGCCGTTGATGTGTACTGATTTTCCTTCTCTAGTGCTTCATTTACGCGTCGTAGCCTCGTTCTGCGATGATAGCAGTATGGGACGGTTGGGTTTGGTTATGTGGATGCTGAGTTGGAAAGGAAAGTCTAAGTGACGCCACATCAGCACTCCCCAGTCGCTTCAACACTACATTAACGGCAAGTAACAGGATTTCTACAGATGGACTATATTTTAAAGTTACAATTGGAACATAGCTGCCACTCAATTTAAAAAGAAGAAGAAGAAGACGACGACTTAAATTTTCAATAATAAAACATTGTGACCAACCTAGTAGTTCAGCCATAATGTTGTGTTGAAATGCAAAGTGAGGTGGTATTTATTTGGTCCTTGATACCAGATTTGGATACTTGCAGTTGCAGTAATGCGCCCGTTTTTTGGACCTGCTCTTCGTGCTACAACGTGAATGGGTCCACCGTAGTCCAGAATTCAATGTCTTTCGGTGTCATTATTTGTTAATTTCCTTGTGTCGTCCCATGCTTATTAGAAAAAATATTTATTTTAGTTTATTTATAAAAAATCTCAATTGCTATTGTATTTATTTGCATTATTTTGCTTTTATCAAATGATGTAAAGTTATTAAATGTTAAAGTATTTTATTTTTAAAGTATTTATATTTAATAAAAATAAAATTAAAAACTTGTTATATTTTTAAATCGAGTTAACAAGGTTCAATGTGTTATTTGATTCTAATGAAACATGTTGAAAAGTAATTTATAAATAAGTGCCTGTTTGAATTTCAGTTGGGTATAACAGATTATGAAAATAATTGATTAAATAATAAAATTTAATCATAATTGATTATGTTATAACGTAATCTATTTGAATACTATTTTTTAAAATTAATTATAACAAAATTGGAGATGTTTGAAAAATTTAATTAGAATCAATTTTAACTATATAAATTATTATATAATTTAATTTTTAAATGAAAAATATTAATTTTTTGAGGATACAAAGTTTGAATTTTATTAAAAAAAAGAAAAAAATTTAGTTTTATTTTTATTAAATTATGTACTTTATTTATAATTTTTTCTTAATTTTTTTTATAATTTTTCTCAACACTTTTTGATAAGCTTTTTCACAAAAGCTCCGATTCTGAACTTCTAAAAATAAGCAATTTTTGGCCCAAAAATTGATTAACAAAAAAATGAGTGTTTGTATAAATTTTATAGAGAATTGATTTTTTGGGCCAAAAAATCAATTCTAAACCATATCCAAACACACACTAAAATCAAGGGATTATTCTCAAAGTTTTTTGTTGGTCTTAGTCATATTTGTTGCAAAAATTTTGAACAATTTTGTTGCGGCCAATAGTGATTAAGGAATACTTCTTCCTATTTTTAATATAAGACGAAATAAAAAAAAGGTTCCTAATTTAAGACAAAATTAGAATGATTAATGTTTTTTAAATTTTACTCTTATTTATTTATTGTCATTTTAATTTATATTTTCTAGATAATAATTTATTATAGTTATTATAAAGAAGGGTGAAATTGAAAAGTTAGATATTTTTTTTATTAATTTTATGGATATAGCTACAATTCTTGGATAAGCATGGAGTTGGTTAATTTCGATTTACATTAAGAATGGGAAGAAATATTTATAGAAAATGTGTGTATCTCTGCGCGCCGCTAGCTACCAGCACGCGTGGGATAGAGATTAGCTGCACAGCAGGAGAGGGGTGGGAAATCGTCAATTATAGTAATGATTATGCATGAGAGGAGGATATGTAAGATTAAAACAAACAAACAAACAAACAAACTACCACTATCTACTGTTGAGAACTCTGAGAAGTAAAAATAAAATAAATAAATAAATAAAATGTTTGGATTAAAGATTATATAAATAAATTTGTATTAATTATCTATAAATGAGTAACATTAATGAATGCGTACTGTTTGGAGTTGAAATTGTGAATCGCGGTGGCACTTAAAAGGCAGATTTGCCACCTTGTATGCATCCTAAAACTGGAGCAATTTCCTTTTAGCGCCATGACGATGTTCGTGGAAGAAGTCAAACGGGCTGATGTGCTTGTTAGTAACAACACTTTTTTAATCTGTGATGTGAAGTTGATTTTGGAGCTATTCTAACATAACAATAATAACAATAACAACAACAACAAAATAGAAGATTAGTCTTCCAATTGAGATTGGATGGAGGCGGGCGTGGCCCCCCGTGGATGACGGATCAATGTATAATAGCGTCTCGTGACATTATGAACTATAAAAGCAAGACCAGGATCAGGATAATTCCTTCTCCTTGCAAGCCAATATTGCTTTGCCTAAGATGCTATCATTGCGATGTTAAGGATATCTTAGTGCATATTAATTAAATTAACCATATAGAAGCATCTCCGCTTCTTCTTTCTTCCCAGTCTATCGCCACGTCCAAAACAAGCCTGCATTTTTTTTTCTTGCGACGTCGTTTTGCCTGGCCTACAGACTAATCCACCTTGAATTTAAAACTCTTGGATGGTCCCCATTTCTTTCGGGACACCCTAGTAAATATCTCTTCATTCTGATTGGTCAGCACACCTCGTCAGTGCGAAATTCGTTAAGACATTTTTTTAGAATAATGAGGACAGTGCAACGAGAGAGAATATACATTTTCTCTGCCTCTCCCATCGAGTTTAATCTCGTTCTAAAATTATCGACTCAAATGACACTCCGTCAAAATGAATAACCAGGTACCGTAAGATCATTGATGCGTTAATATTATGAAAGAATATACGTTGATTTGTGCAGTAAAATTGGTCTTCTGTACAAAAATGGTTTATGTTACAAAAAGTGTGCATTATATTCTTGGAGGTGAGGATGCACATGAGCTGATCTAGGCTTCACCTTAACCCAATGCCGGGTCCTACATACATATTCGGGCTGCCCAAAGGTTCAGGCAAGATTTAGACTGATACCCAAAATTTATTTTAAAATTAATTTCAAAATATGACAATAAATTTATTAACCAGCAAAAAATAATTATAATTATTGAAAATATTTTTTAAATAATGTTAGAATTAAAAGTAATAATTATAACCATTAATAATTATTCAAAGTTAAATATCAATTTTAAATATTTAAAAAGATTAAAAAATTGAAATTACAAAAAAATATGCATGATGCACATAAAAAACAACATAATACATAAAAAAAATTAAGTGAAATAACATTATAAAAAATCAAAAAAATTAATATATATAAATATTTTTAGGTAGGGTTGGGATTGACCTTGTCCCGATGCCTAGCCTGACGAGCCCAATTGGCTCAGGCAAAATCAAGCTAACCAGGCCACATGCACAACTCTAGTTGGGGGAATGTGACAGTTTTTACTTAAAAATGGGAAAAGTAGAAAGCATGTAAGGAAAATAATATAAACTCTCATCTTTAAAATGTATTTCGACCCCCGACCAAAAAAAAAAGCCATTTCCAGTTTAATTCAACTTTTATTTTATTTTATTTATTTATTTTTGCCAACCAGCTTAATTATATAGGTTTTTAAAATCCCAGAACAATGCATGAGACAAACGTAAAAAGTTTGGCCAGGATAGAAGCAGTACTCGCGATGGCAGCGAAATGTGAACACAAGTGGCTGTGGTCCCCTTTCGAGATCCCGAGTGCTCAGTTCAATCGATAAAAAGAATTATAAACTCACGTGTAGGGTTCAATGCACTTACCGGTGGTAATAATTAAAAACCAGCAACTTGTTATTCATTAGGAATGATACCTACCTATAGTAACATGACCAAACTATCAACACCAGTATTATTAAAACGGGACAGGTGATTAAAACAATTGAGTTACTGATTCATAGTTTAATGGTTGGATTGTGGTTTTAATTGCAATTCAATTAATCATGAATAAATTAATATATTTTAGATTTTAAATATTATATATTTAAAATAGAAGGAAATGATTATATAACAGCAAAAATAAATGTTTAAATTTCAAAAAAATAATACACAATAAAAATTAATATCCATCAATACTATGTCATTTTTATTCAACATATATATAATTATTTCATAATTTATAATTTTAATGTAAATATATATGTATGTAATCCATATATATTTCTTGCATTTTTTCATTTTACAACATTTATTAGGCAAAAATATGTATAAATTATAATTTAAAAATATGAATTAACAATTTTAAAAAATAATATGTTCAATTTAACTAGTTTCTCAATAATTTTATCAGGGTGATCATTTTTCAAAATTTTCAATTTTGTTGTGATTCGACCTTAGAATTGGTTTTTAGTTTAACTAATTCAACTGGCGAATCCGATTCAATTTTAATAACATTTGACACTATAACTAGCTCTTTTTTCTGTCTTTCGTTCATGAGCAGACTCGTTCTACTGCATACTCTTTTTAATGGAGACAAAAACGTGTTGCTTCGTGGTTTTTGAGTTAGACTAGTAGTCTTTACATGATAAAAAAATTGTATACCATTTGTGAATTATAGATGATGCAATTCATTCATTTTTAGCAAAATATGTATAATTCTGTACAATTAATGCAGCAGACTTTATATTAGCTTATTTCGTATATTTTATCTATATTAGTCCATCCTTCAAAATTTTTATGCGAGCAAGGAGACATGAATACAAAAATGTTAATCACCAAATATAGATAAAAATGGAAAGAATGTATGAAGCTGTATTCATAATTATCTCTAATAATGATGTAAAATTCATGATTAACAATGCGGAGGAACGGGGGTGTTCATGATGGGAAATCATGAAAAGTGACCTCAGAATTCAGAAAAGAGAGGTAATGGAAAAATGAAAAGGCTTCCTCTACTGATGAGGTCATTCCGTCATCAAAACTACCCTGGCCCTACTCCTAAAGTTTCCAAGCAGATTCGGCTCATTAAGATTACATAAAATAATTATGGTGTTTTTTGAATATAGTTAAAATGAAAATAGTAAAAATGTAAGGTGGAGAAGTCGTAGGCGTGGGGCCCAGCAGGGAGAGATGTTTGGAATAACAATGAATGATGAGGTGGATTGGATATTTCAAAAGGCATCACGTGCGTTGGTCCACTCCACTGCATGAGCTTCTTGGGGTATTATGGTAAATGTAATTCAATCAAAGGGACGGCTCGTAATTACCACTCTGCATAATTTGTAATTATAGAGGGTATATGATCATCATCATGATGGTGAAGTAAGGTGTTGATGACTGCCAGTTATAGAGTTGGCCGAGCAAAATCACTCCATTGCCATGCACATTCATGAGACCAGACACGCATACATTACATGGAAAATTATAAACAAGTCAATTTATATGGGAGCTTAGATAATGATAGCAATGCTCTATGCTCTATCTATTGAGATATATAAGATATTTTTAACAAAATTATATATACCAATCAAATTTAATTAATGATACAAGAGAATATGAATTAAATTCACAATAAAAATCTTTGAATTTAAATTTGATTCAACTCTGAATCTATTTTTTATTATAATTTTTTTCATTTATTTAAAAAAAATACACATACTAATAATTTTTATTAAAAACAGTTCACAATTTTAATCTTTCATAAATTTTTGAAAATACCTTTTATTAATAAGAGACAGTGAAAAAATTTCATTCAAAGAGTAAAATAATGAGAAGATAATATTAGAATAATTATCATTGAAATTTTATTCTCTTCAAAATGTATTATCTTTTAAGGTATTAAATTATCTTCAAAAGTATCTTAAATAAACGGAAGGGTATTTGATTATTAGGGAAGGTGAAAAGGCAAAATGGGGTGATTGCAGGCGGAGAAGCCTCCCATTATTACCGGCGGCCTCATCGTTGTCTTGCTTCTGCCCATATACACGTTCATCCTTCCTGCATTTGGGTCTGGAGCACCACCATGATAGTCACTTGATGAACATCTAAATGGTCTAAATTTATAGCTTTTATTTTTTTTTATTTTATCATAAAAATTATAAAAATTTTATAAATATATTTTATCATTAATTTGAAACATATAAATTTGATCTGGATGGTTCAATATAATATTAATTTTTTAAAAATAATATTAAATCTATATTGTTTAAATTGATGATAAAATATATTTACTAAAATTTTATATTTTTAGTTTAATAAATATAAAATAAAATTGACAAATTTGGATTGTCCAAATTGCTCATCGGGTGATGAGCACCGAAACTACTCATGAAATGTTTCAAGTGCAAATCTACTCCTAAACTTTTTCAAGAGACATAATTAATATTCTAAATTTTTAAAAAGTGTAATGTTTCTATTGTACTTTTAAAAGCAGTGCAATATCACCTAAAATACATAGTTTCCTAATGTTGACAATCAACATGTGTTTTTTGACCGTTCTTTGCTTTGCTAGCATGCCATGTGGAAATGAATTGTTAAGTGAATTTGCTTTCTAGCCAAAGAATTACCAATAAAGATGCAAAAACCCCCTTCAAGACTATCCTCTATTGGATTTCTTCAAGGTTGTTATCCAATGCTCTACATCTGTCATCGCCATCCTCCTCTTTTTCTCATAGATCCAAAGAGCATGATCTTGATGAATCCAATCCGAGTCCTACTCCAGTCTAGAGTTTGAACTCAAACTTCATATTTATTGTGCAACCAATTGATGCCATTGAAGGAATTTTAAGAAAGTGGGCATCTTTGACTAACGTGAAATATGCGAAGGACAATGGGAGGCTGTAAAATTTACCTAATTTACCATAAGACAAAACCATAAATCACTGATTACCATGGTAATTAATGATTAATCATCTTAGTCACCTTGTCATGGTAAAAAAAAACAACTGCAATTAGATAAAACTAATTATGGTGGAAAAGAAAAGACACAGGTTTAAGGTCTATTATGGTTATTTAAAACAAACATAAAATTTGTAATGAAATAGTGCAAATACACAAATTATTGGGATCCCAAAATGTCAACTCAAATCAATACATAACAAATACCTAAATAAACAGAAATTAAGGCTGCAAGCTTTTGAAAGCATGGGATACTAATTTGTTTGAAAAATTATTTTTAAAGAGAGATAAAAATGACATCTTTCAATCATAGGAGAGTCCACCATGACTTAAACATATCTTGCCATGTCATGATCTCCTCTGTATTATGAGCCATAGCGTAGGCACTTTATACAACAACACATTACACAAGCACCAAGACAGCATAGTATTGTCACATAAACAACTCTTAAGAGTGAACATACATTACACCTCAAACCAACATCCGATGTCTAAAAGAGAGGGTATAGGAAAATTTAAAGAACTTAAACAAATATTAGCACTAGTTAAACCTTTTACAATACAACAATTCACAATATTGGATGCCCCGTCATACTATTGTATCATTTTCACATTTAAACCACCAAATTGTCCCCACTAACCAAGTACCAATAATATAAACCACAACTTAGATCGAGCCTACAGGACTTAAGACAACCTACAACAATTTATCCAGCACAGTTCATAATTCTAAGTCTCAACCCCTTAATCATCAAACAGTAGAGGGGGAGATATCTAATATAATAACTCCGAGCACATATAGTTGTGATTAACAAAACAATCAATAACATATTTGAACTAGTATTGAGGCTCTTAACAGCCAATTATAGTTCATCTAACATGATTATGGCACTAAATACAATCAATCAAACAATAACAATATGCAATGGTGTAAGTAACCCAAATGAATATTTTAAGGTGGCAATGAAATTATCATCATTATATTACACATAAAGAAATAATTAGAGAAGGAGGCTCTACAATAGGAATTTTGAATTCCTATGCCTTGGATGCTTTTCCCTTTTCTTTATTGGAGCTAATGCCTGTAAAAAGTTAAATAGGGGTGAGTATAAGTTACTTAGTAACCAAGAAAAGTTCTAAATCAAGCACATACAAAGAGGGCATTATAGAGATCACAGCAAGACAATGAGCATACTAGTACAATATACTAATATCACATTTCATGATATAAATAATGCATGATCTTAATTCCTTATCTCCTCCTTATACTGTTGATTGAATTCGTGGGTTGATAATTCCATAAGACTAAGTTTGTGTGATTGGACTAGCCCAATCTCTCTAATCATGAGGAGACACCCATCCCAATATGCCTCATTCAATCTCAAACCATAAATTCTCCCAATTCTCAAATCCATTGGGGTGTTGCAATACCTAACACCACACCTAATACAGGGTGATATAAAAGGGTAGCAAGTCAAGGCACCTATAATTACACCCAGTCTAGAGTAAGATTCAAGAAGACCTAATCATGATCACTACACCCCAGTCCAGGGTGAGTTTATATGGTTTCACGTGGAAAGAATCGCTACTCTATTTAAGGCATCCTCCCACCCAAACCATAATCATGCCAATATACATAGTTTATCATCATGCAACCCTGGCAACATAATTAAACTCAAAATTGGATAAAGCATTATAATTAATAGTTGCAAGCATACATTAACAATTTACCATTTCATTATCATAATACATGTAACATCCGAGAAAAAATAAGTATAATTTATTGACCTAATCGGTGTAATTAGTGAGTTAATGAGGTGTGTGGTTAAATAGACCTAATTGATGTTATTAATTGTGATGTCAACCTTAAAAGTGGGTCCAAATCGATGGTGGACCACCTAGGCATGGAAAGAGGGAGAAAAAGTAAAGGAATGTCCTTTATGCCACATACTACGGCGTGTGGTCAATTCACACCGGTGCACAGAGGCAGATTTAAATGTAAAGAGCCTGCTTATGCCATGTGCTGTGGTAGAGGACATCGTGCATCATGACACACAGTCAAAAATCTCATTTATCATATACGATTCTGTGTGCTAAAAATAGAGGAGAGGAAGGAAAAATCGAAGACAAATTGAGCTTTGCTAGGGCATAAACATTGAAACCCTTGAGGATAGATTGAAACTTTCTAACACCCAAGGTAAGCAATCTATACCCTCTTCTTCCTTTCTCTCCCTCATTTATGAAGGTTTGAGTTATAGTTTACGCATTAATAGTGATTTTTGTCCATACGAGTTATGGGTCCGATCCTATTAGTTAAAATGGATATAATGAAAATTATTTGAGGTAGTTAAACCTTACTTTGATGATTTTGTGTTGGTTGATTGAGAGGAGCACTTAATGTTTGAAAATCAACATAAATGAGATAGTTGGGAGAGTTTGATATTCATTAATGGTAGTTTAATAACTTATTAATGGTAACGTGAGTCAATAGAACCTAATGAAGCCATTAGGTATCAATCAATGGGTAGTGATTTATGGATTGAATAAAATAGAGTGAGTAGAGATTAATGTTGAAAAACTCACAAAATAGGATAATGATGATATCCTTGTATCGTGTTTATAGTGGTGGTTTAATTTGGCACCATTCTAACTTGGGAGAAGCTGTGAAAAGGTTTACTGTAAGGGGTAAACCTTTGACCTCTCAAATGTTT